>NC_057808.1:305173712-305344202 GCF_018294505.1 Triticum aestivum | reverse complement strand
GGTGGCTTCAGATAAAGAGTGAGGTGTCTATATTTGAGGGACTTTAGCGTAATTGAGATATATATGGTCAATAGTGTGTGCACTCATGGTTGATCAGTTTGTTTCACAGTTCGGACTATGAGATAACGATACTTTTGAACATGCGTGATATACCTTGATGTACCAGAATTACAAACCTAAGATTGGAATTTTGGAATTCGACTCCATCATTAGCTTTTGTAATTCATTTAAACGGAGGTACATTTTTTAAGCCGGGATTTCGTGATTTCAAATTCATATATCATACCTAGAGATATACACATACGGGCATGTTCAAACTTTATAATCATCCACTTTATTCATATACATACACATTTTTGCTTTTGTCATCATATTTAGGATAAACACATTTGGAATTTCATTTGAATTGTACCGTATGATGGTATTTGCTTGTACTAGCTCAGTGATCCATATTTGAATTGAATGGACAATCTAAGTTTCGAGTTGGAGACATTGATTTTCAAAACTTGCACTTTTTTGCGTGCAAAACAAATAAATTCTCGGCCATGATATCATAGTCGGCCGTACAAGAGCAGAACACTTATAATTTCAGGCGCCAAAAGCTTTTAAACTTCCCGCTCACATCGAAATATCTCGCACCCGAAAGTTTAGCCCTGCGATATTCCTGTTTTACCCCTGCCACATTAACGGAAAAGGGCTGCTTTGGTAACTCCATTGTTTTCCCCTCTTTGCCCCCAACATTCTTCCCCAGAGCCCGTCCCCTTCCCCTCCCCGACCGCCCCCCAACCACGGCAAGCCGCTGAATCTAGTCCTCCGCTGCAACAGTGTACCTCACACCCCGCCGGATCTACCTTCCGCGCCTTGGAACCACCAACTGCCAACTCACCACTTCACCAGAGCCGCTTCAGCGACTGGCTTGTCCACTGCTCCAAATCTCCTTGACCGCCATCATGGTCCACCGCACCGATCTGCTTAACCGGCGCCCTCGCCCACCACAGTGTAGGCCCTTCACTGACTCCCTCGTCCGCCCCATCGCTGGCCCTTCATCCAAGCCCTCGTCCGCCGCAACAGATCTGCCTCACCAAAAGAACTGTACACCGCGCTCGCCGAAGCCTTCGTCCACTGCACCGGACCTGCTCCACGGACTCCATATTAAACTCCACCGGCCCTGCTTTACTGACGCCGCAGCCTCATCAGGTTATTTCGATTTGTACTCCTTAGGTTTTTCTCTTCTTGATCGTGCAACTGTTCGCTTACCACAGATGAGCTTTCTTGCATGTCGACAGGCGCCGCAACCGAAGCACCGGAGCCGCTTGAGCGACGGCGACAGCCGGCCCAAACTCAACTGCAACACGAGCACCATCGACGATCCTTAGCTATCAAGTATGACAACGATACCCATACGCCGCTGAGAATCAGGTACTATTATCCAACGGCCGGCGCCTACCTTCACTTTCTTAGCATAAGCACCGCACCTCTGAATTTCTTCAGGACATCATTCAATTTTTCATGAGACGCGTTATTCTGCTTGCACCTGTAGGGCCATACTTCTGGCAGTGAACATGTTACATGTGCTAAATTACATACCAGTGCACATATAGTTAATATGCTTTAGTTTTGTCCTAAGTATTACTGTACTTCCTAGATATCACTGCCTACTATTTTACTTCTTGCATGCTATATTTATGATAATGGTGTTGTTCTGATGCCACTTGTTGGTTCCATCAGACTGCTTCATGTTCTCTATGCTTAATTACACATTAGCAAACTAGCATGTGGTTCCGCTGCTTTTTGTTCGTTTTACCCTACATTTTCTGATGCTAGCTATTACATCACTGCTCCGAGCCTCTGTTCATTTCTTTTTTGTGTGTTCTTGATCTTCCCAAGTTGCATGACTAATTTGATGCTTCTATTAATTATGGAGCTGCCAACCCCATCAAGCAAAATATTTGTTCTTTTGGGGCTGGCACCTCGAACAAGCATAAAAATAGAGGGAAGCAGATATATTGTTGTGTATGCACACACCCTTCTTTCATTAGTTTAGATGAACCATTGATGATCAATTCGAACTAGTGCATGCGATTAAAATTAATTTTACCTAAATAGAGGGTGCAGAATAAACTACAACGACTAGATTTGCATCCACGGGATGCTGACAATATCTTCAAAGAACATTGCAACAGCAGCGAGGCTTCACATCAACATATGGTAAGCCAGTGTATTTTATTACATGTGAAATGTAATGCGTGTGGGCTGCTTTCTTGGCTTGTGCCCTCAACCTGTAATCCTACAGAATTACAAATAGTTCAGTTGTCTGCTTTGTTGTATTGCTTGATTCGAATGATTGTTTGTTACTTGTTACGCTATACCTGAGTTGGCCAATATGTTAGCAGTGCCTGCTGTACTATTGTAAAGAAATGCATGCCTACTTCATTTGAGTCCTTAACTTTTCCTCTGAACTTCATCACAAGACTGTCTTTGTAGTTTATATGAGGCCACACTGTTAAGTGCTTTCTCAGATTATTTCAACTTCTTAGATGCCTTGGCAACTTAAATATAGCAGTGGTACACTCCCTTTCAACTAGGGATGTCAACTGGGTCCTGTTTAATCCCGATTAAAGTCCACTAGTTGTATGATAGTTCAAAAGAGTTTTTGTTTTTTGAGGAAAATGAACTAGGGAGCTAGCAAAAACTAACTAGATGGGACTGGCGGATATCGTTTATTTGCCACTTACATCCCTAGTTTCATCTTACCATTTTAATTTCTTTTCGGCTGATGCTGCTTCGAACCATTTAAATATAGCTTGCCATGCTCGGCAATAATTCGTATGTCGTTTACCATGTAAGCTTACTGCCTGGATCATGTGATAACTATCTCTTACTTATATCGAACGGAAACCTTTCATGATGCCGTTCACACTAGGACACAATGTACAACCCCAGAATCTATTTGTGGAAGCAGTGCGCCATCCATGTTACCAGATGGTAGCAGTTCAGAGGCAACACCGCCGGAGAGTAGTCTGAGCACAGATATTATAGTTCTTGAGGCTCTACTAGAGGCAGAAAGAGATGGTGTGTGTTGGGGATATTACCACTGGGCGTAAACCGGCCAGGAGAGGCCGGGTTAACCCCATAAGTAGTTCATCTGTATCTAAAGTCCATGAAGACAGACGGTGACGCCTTATGAAGGCCCAGGGCCCAAAGCCGGTTTAAGGCCTGTAGACATAAACCGGCATTGATATGTAAACTTGTGTTGTAAGATAGAAGTAGCAGAGATCGAGCCAGACACGATTATGAGCCGGCCTCGGGATTCTGTAAACCGACGGGCGTCAACCCATGTATATAAGGGGACGACCCGGTGGCGGTTCAAGGACAACAGATAACAACTCGAGACTCAGGCAAAGCGTATTCGCTCCCTGGTCATCGAAACCCCAGCAATTCCATCACAACTAGACGTAGGCTTTTACCTTCATCGTAAGGGGCCGAACTAGTATAAAACTCTCTTGCGTCCCTTGTCCGCTTTAACCCCTTTAAGTTAACCCATAGCGATGGCTCCACGACTAAGTCCTTTCTCTAGGATATCTGCCGTGACAAAACCACGATAGTTGGCGCCCACCGTGGGGCTACCGCATGATGGTTTCAAGTTCTTGGAGGGCAACTTCGAAGGACTCAAGGGTTACGCTGTGGGCCGGATGACCAAGAGTCGTCGCGGCAAGCTCTACATCGACGATGCAGGCTGGGGCCCCGAGGCCGGCTCAATCGAGTATGGGTATCGGGTCCCCTTTGGTGGCATACACGTTTTCATTGGCAAGATCGGCGAACCGGGCCCTGAGCCGGACATCTGCACCGACCTCGTCGAAACGGCTCAGCGTGCGAGATCTGCTCGGGTCAAGCCTGTCATGAAGCGTGCCTTCGTGGGAGTTATCCATGGAGGGGAATCTGAGGATAGATCGAAATCTGGTGGTGAGACCGTCGTTTATTCCGGCGGCGAGTCATCGACCGGAGAGACCGAGTCGTTATATCAGTTACAAGATGGCCGGATTGGGGGCTGTTCCAATGGCGACAGTATTCCAGACCCCTTTGATATGCCAAACCGGGTTGCGATCTTCACGGCCGGTACGCAACCGGCGCTCCACTCTTCGACCGCAGCGGCGATGATTTCCGGATCGGCAGCGGCAACAGCGGCCGGGGCAGGAGGCCCTGTGCGACCGCGAGCTCAGGTTCTATCTGATTTGTTTGACGCGTTGGCAACACTAATGGCGGAGGTTAACCCGGTGGATCTGGATGCACACAATGTGGAAATCGCGAAAGTGAAAGATCAGATCACCCAGGCCAAAGCCGACTTAGCAGCTGAGGATACCAGGATGGCCGCAGAGCGGGCCGCTTTGGATGCACAAGCTTACCGGATTATGCTGGATCAGAGTGCGTCGAACGAAGTCCTGAAGAGGAGGTACCAATCTCGCCTGCCGCCGGTTTATGACGCTAGAAATCTCTTTAACACCCCAGGAGCAGGGACCAGTAATCCGCCGGTGGTAAACCGGGCGGAGGCACCTGGAGCAGGGGCGCCGGTTGAGCCACGTTTGGCGGATCTGCCTCATCAGAACAACATTGTAACACCGCATGTCCCCACGCCACCGGGTCATTACTCTAACCCGATGGACAACATCGTCGCTGCCGCTTCACGGCTGGCGGCCATCCCGATCGAAGGCGATTCTCCGGTGGCGGTCGAGACGCGTCAGGTTAAGGAGCTTCTTCAGACAGCCTTGGTTCAACAGGAGGCTTATTCGTATAGTCGCGATCGGATTCATTCCACTCCCCGTCCAAGCCGGAGTTACAGTAGGCATACGGATGAACCGGCAGTGTCAAGCAATGCGCGGAACCGTGATCCGCCCCGTGGCAATAACCCGGCGGGTGGTGCTGGTGATGCTCAGGAAGTGGTGGACCGGGCTCGGGCATGCAGAGAGGCCGAGTTAGCGGCGCAGCATGAAGCCCGTCAGCTTACTCCGGTTCGTCCAACCACATCGGTGGAACCAGGAGTTACCACTAGTTCTTTGGGAGTGCCATGTCTCGTCCCGGCGTTGCGCAATGTGCGCATGCCCAAGGATTTCAAGGGCCCGCGCAAGGTGCCGAATTACACCGCCGATTTATCCCCTAAAACATGGGTCAAAAGTTATGAGATGGCCATGGAGATGCTGGATGTGGATGATGCGGCATGTGCGAAATACTTCACCATGATGCTAGAAGGGACGGCCCGCACTTGGCTAAGGGCTTACCGGCTAATTCTATCAGGTCATGGGCCGAGTTGAGAGCCCGGTTTATTCAGAATTTCAAGGATACATGCAAGCAGCCCATGTCAATTGTGGACTTAGCTTCCTGTGTCCAGGAGGAAGGAGAGTCAACAACCCATTGGGTGCACCGGGTTTCTGAGATTTTGCATTCATCGGACCGCATCAACACTGACACCGCAGTTTTAACATTGGAAAGCAATTGCCGGTTTGAACCCCTGAAGTTGAAGTTGGGATGGCTCAAACGTCATTGTAATGACATGGGAACCCTCATGGCTGCACTGGTGAAGTACACCAACTCTGATAGTACCAAGGATCCCGAGTTTTACGATGATAAGACAGGGAAGTGAAAAAAGAGCGGCAACGCCAAGGGGCGACACCACAACCCGGCGGGTCATGGAAACGGCGGCAAGCGTAAGGCGGACCACGGTTTAGACTTTGTGGCTAATACTAATACACATGACAAGGGCTAGCGGCGTAAGGGTAAACTGCCCCAGCGCGGTGGAGGGCCAAGTCCTAATCCGGACCGTTTGTCTTATCTGTAGAACCAGCCCTGTCCAAAGCATGGGACGAAGGAGATCCCGTCCACGCACCTCTGGAAAGATTGTTACATTATGCAAGAGTTCAAAAATTCTGATTCTTTCCGGTATGATCATGGACCAGGAGGCGGTTCGGGCCCCGGGTCTCATGGGCCGGGTTATGGTGGAGGAAATTCCGGTTTAGGCTTCCACGGTAATCAGGGTGGACATAACAATCAAAGTAATCAAGGTAACCAAGGTGGCTATAATCATCAGGTCAATCAGCAGCAGCAGCAGTCGAGTTACCAGAGCAACCCGAAGCAGTTGAATAGCTGACATTATCATGTCTTCACCACTAGCTTGGACAAGCGCGATCAGAAGCTTCATAAAAGGGCGGTGAATGCCGTTGAACCGGCGGTGCCCTGTTATTTGCACTGGCCTGAGCAGCCGATTGTGTGGCACCCCGGGTTGACAATCCGGGTCATCTGGCTCTGGTGGTGGCACCTCAGGTGGGAGGTTATAAGTTCACTAAGGTACTCATGGATGGAGGGAGTAGTATCAATATCCTTTATTATGAAACTTTCCGTCGCATGGGGTTAACAGATAAAAATCTTAAACCGTCCAATACGTTGTTCCATGGTGTGGTGCCTGGTAAGTCGGCATATCCTGTTGGTAAGATAGCTCTGGAGGTGGCTTTTGGAGATGAGCATGACTCGAGATCAGAAACCTTGACCTTTGAAGTGGTGAAAATCAGAAGCCCGTATCATGCCCTATTTGGACGGCCAGCTTATGCTAAGTTTATGGCACGGCCTTGTTATGTCTATCTGCAGCTCAAGATGCCGGGTCACAAGGGAACTATAACCGTGCATGGGAGCCGCAAGATTGCTCTGGAGTGTGAAGAAGGTGATGCAGCTTATGCTGAGTCAGTTTGTGCAACAGAAGAGTTGAAGTTTTACAAGGACAATGCTGACCCGGCAGATATGACTTCGTTGAAGAAACCAACTACAGAGCATGATCCGGCCCTGAAGTTTAAATCGGCTGATGAGACTAAGCTTGTTGACTTCGTGCCTGGCGATTCGTCCAAGCAGTTTAGCATTAGCGCTAACTTGGATCCAAAATAGGAAAGCGCGCTCATCGAGTTCATCCGTGAGAATCGGGACATCTTTGCATGGAAGCCTTCTGACATGCCAGGTGTACCGAGAGAGCTCGCTGAGCACACTCTCAATGTTGATCCCAAGTATAAACCGGTCAAGCAGTTTCTCCGCCGGTTCAATGAAGAAAGACACAAAGCTATTGGAGAAGAAGTAGCCAGGCTCTTGGTGGCTGGATTTATCGTTGAAGTATTCCATCCTGAGTGGTTGGCTAATCTGGTGCTGGTCCTTAAAAAGAACGGCACTTGGCGTATGTGTGTGGACTACACAGACCTTAACAAAGCTTGTCCAGCAAATCCTTTTGCCCTGCCTCGTATTGATCAAATTATTGATACGGCGGGTTGCGAGCGTTTGAGCTTTTTGGATGCATATTCTGGTTATCATCAGATCAAAATGGCAGTTAAAGACCAGGAGAAGACAGCCTTCATAACTCCCTTTGGAGCCTTCTGCTATGTGTCCATGCCCTTTGGGCTCAAGAGTGCCCAGGCGACTTATCAACGGTGTGTACAGAATTGTCTTCATAAACAGATCGGCCGCAATGTTCATGCCTATGTGGATGATATTGTGGTGAAATCAAGGAAGAAGGAGACATTGATTGATGACTTGAAGGAAACCTTTGATAACCTGCGGGTTTATAAAATGATGCTTAATCCGGCCAAGTGCGTCTTTGGTGTACCTGCAGGCAAGCTCTTGGGTTTTTTGGTGTCTAACCGGGGTATTGAAGCTAATCCGGAAAAGATCAAGGCCATCACCTCCTTGGCCAAACAGAAGTGTATCAATGATGTTCAACGCCTGGCAGGCCAGATTGCCGCGTTGAGCCGGTTTATCAATCGCCTTGGCGAGAAGGCCATCCCTTTGTATCAGATGCTGAAGAAAACGGATAACTTCGTCTAGAGTGACACCGCTAATGAGGCATTTGAGGACTTAAAGCGGCAGCTGGCTAATCCGCCGGTTCTCGCTGCTCCGGTTGACAAAGAGCCATTGTTGCTATATGTGGCAGCTAACGCCCGGGCTGTTAGTGTGGCTATTGTGGTGGAGCGCAAGGAGGCCGGAAAGGAATATCCGGTTCAACGGCCGGTCTACTATATCGGTGAGGTACTTATTGAGTCCAAGCAGAGGTACCCGCATTGGCAAAAATTGGTGTATGGGGTTTTTATGGCAAGCAGGAAGCTTAAGCAGTATTTCCAAGGTCATCCCATCACGGTGGTCAGTTCTGCTCCGTTGGGAGATATAATCCAGAACAGGGAAGCAACTGGCCGGATTGCTAAGTGGGCTATAGAGCTTGGGCCTCACGGGTTGAAATACATACCCCGAACGGCGATCAAATCTCAGGCAGTTGTGGATTTCATCAATGATTGGACAAAATTAGAAGCGCCAGAGGAGAAGACGGATCATACTTATTGGACTATTCATATTGATGGGTCCAGGCAATTGGAGGGCTCGGGGGCTGGAGTCGTATTAACTTCCCCACGAGGTGATAAGTTTTGTTATGTTCTCCGTTTAATGTTCCCTTGCACTAACAATGCAGCTGAATATGAGGCTTTACTCCATGGTCTTCGGATGGCTAAGGAGATGAACCTAAGCCGAGTTAAGTGCTTCGGTGACTCGGATCTGGTGGCTCAACAAGTGTAGGGCACTTGGGATTCCAAGGACCCACTAATGGCAGCATATCGTCGTGAGGTGGATATTGTTGCAGGTCACTTTAAAGGTTATCAGGTGGATCATGTGGACCGGAGGAAGAATGAAGCGGGGACGCTCTAAGCCACCTGGGTTCCCAACGTAAACCGGATCCGCCTAATGTCTTCCTGGATGTTCTGCATAATCCGTCCGTCAAGCTCCCTGGTGAAGAGGATTTGGCTATTCCTGATCCGGAAGCTCAGTTGGTGGTGGCTCTTCATGTTATCCCGGATTGGACGGTTCCATATCTGGCGTATATGAACCAGGGCGAGTTACTAGAGGATGAAACTTTGGCCAGGCAGATAATCCGGCGGTCCACGTCCATGACTATTATCAATGGAGAGTTACATCATTGCAGTATGACAGGGGCGTTTCAACGCTGTGTGTCTCCTTAGGAAGGCCGTGAAATTTTGCGTGAGATCCACGAAGGAGATTGTGGTCACCACGCCGGTTCAAAATCTTTGGTGGCCAAGGTGTTTCGTCACGGTTTCTATTGGTTGACAGCTCATGCTGATGCCGAGGACTTGGTCAAAAAATGTGATGGCTGTCAGAAATTCTCAAGGCGCGCTCATGTACCGCTCAGGAGTTGAGGATGATTCCAATCACCTGGCCGTTTGCAACTTGGGGGCTGGATATGGTTGGGCCTTTCAAGAGGTCCAAGGACAAGAAGACCCACCTTTTGGTGGCGGTTGATAAGTTCACGAAGTGGGTGGAGGCAGAGCCAGTTAGCAAGTGTGACGCAGCCACGGCGGTTCAATTCATCAAAAAGGTCATCTTCCGGTTCGGCTTTCCACACAGCATTATAACAGACAACGGTACCAATCTGTCAAAAGGTGCCATGAAGGAGTTCTGTCAACGTGAGCACATCCGGCTTGACGTGTCATCAGTGGCTCACCCACAGTCTAATGGTCAAGCGGAGAGGGCCAATCAAGAGATCTTGAGAGGCATCAAACCCCGGCTTATGGTTCCTTTGCAACGGACGCCGGGTTGTTGGGTTGAGTAGTTACCTTCTGTGTTGTGGAGCATCAATACCACACCCAACAGATCGACAGGATACACACTATTCTTCATGGTTTATGGAGCGGAAGCAGTTCTTCCTAGTGACATCCATCATGACTCGCCTCGTGTAGCGGCATATGTTGAAGCTGACAACGAGAAGGCATGGCAGGAAGCTCTTGACCTGTTAGATGAGGAACGTGACATGGCGGCAGCCCGTTCGGCGATTTATCAGCAAGATCTGCGTCGTTATCATAGCCGCCGGGTTAGAACCAGAACCTTTCAAGAAGGTGATTTGGTGCTTCGGCTCATCCAGGATCAGACGGATATGCATAAGCTATCCCCCCCCCTTGGGAAGGACCCTTTGTGGTCAGCAAGAATCTGCACAACGGGTCATACCACCTAATCGATGTTCGAGAGCGCAAAGACTCACGTAAATCGGAGAAGGAGACCAACCGGCCGTGGAATATTGCTCATCTTCGGCCCTACTATACTTGAGCTATAGGCTCTGCTTATGTACATATTATGACATTGTATATATTATGGTCAATATAATAAACCGGAACCTCAGCTAAAGCGGGGTATCTGTTGTTTTTCTTACATCATGTGTGGTTACATGGAGCTTACAAAGCGGCATCCGGTTTACCCCTTGATTTAGCTTCTCAAAGCTTTATATTACATCACTTGGGGGCTTGGTCGTATCCGAACCATAGCTACACCTCTTGATCGGCACAATGCCACAGCATCACTTGGGGGCTTGGTCGTATCCGAACCATAGCTACACCTCTTGATCGGCGCAATGCCACAGCATCAATTGGGGGCTTGGTCGTATCCGAACCATAGCTACACCTCTTGATCGGCGCAATGCCACAGCATCACTTGGGGGCTTGGTCGTATCCGAACCACAGTCACACCTCTTGATCGGCTCAAAGCCACATCAATCCGGGGCCAAAGAGTGTGTTGTAAAACAACAACTCAAACATAGGCACCCACTGCACAGCTCACAATGTTGCTTGGGGATTCTTTGCTGTCGAAATGAACTAAGAATCTACACTTGTAACAGGCTATCAAGCCATGGCTTGGAATACTGGTGTATACACCTAAAACCCCGGGTTAACCTGCCTATTTAAGTAAGTCACTCCGCCCAGGTAAACCTGGTATGACCCTTCGAACTTTGACAAGTTACTCTAAAATGAAGACCCTGAACTTTTCAAGTTAAAACGATGATTGGTTAAGGATTGAGGACCATCTTAAAAGGCTTTGCAAAAATGGTTTAACTCAGTGGCCTGGCAGCCCATGAAAAGCCTCGAATTTGGGGCGTGGCAGCCCGTGAAAAGCCTCGACTACAACAGTTTTTATTTGCCTTTTGCTAAGTTTTCCTTGTTTTCATAAGATTTGTGATGTTTTTTAAACCGGTGTTTATCAACCCGGTTATGCTGTCAACTACAAGTTGTCAGTACACGCTCAAATTATAATCCGGAGACTATCAGCCCGGTGTGGTTTTGACTCAAAGTCACTAGTATGGATTTAACCGGTGTTTATCACAGCCCGGAACAGTTTTCTGATAAACCGGCATCATATAACAGGAGTTACTTCTACTCCGGATTAGGGTTATTACCCTCATTACAAAGTTGGTCAGCCAACACTATGCCTAAAGGTCACAGGTATCATATATTTCCATATTTGGTTAGCTTTTACAACCTTGGTCATATATATATTTGGGTATCACCCGGTGGTAAACCGCCAGGGCGCTTTAAGCTTCTTTTCTGCAGGAACAACTTGAATAAATAGCTATGGATTATGAACATCATATCTTAAGCATGGCGGATTAGCGCACATCAGTTGCAGATAAATATGCACGAAGGCATAACAGACCAAGTGTTTTAACTAGCCTATTACAAGGCGTTTCAGTGCCCAAAGGGATAATTGTTTCTTAATAAGCATTACAGCACGTGGAAGACTAAACCGGCCCTCGGATTATGATTGCTTATCAGCTTGACCTGACGGCTGCGGATCATCTTGCACCGGTTCATCTTCTTCGTCTCTACCCAGCGGCTGGAAGTCAACAGTTGTCAAGTCGATCCCAGTTAAAGCTTGGAACACAGCTTCGTCGCTTATAAGGGTTGACGGTTCAATATCAGGGGCATAAGTGTGCTTACGGATTGGAGGGATCAGATTTTGAGCTTCAGGAATTGGTGCAGCAACCCATCTGTTCTTGTCATCATTGTTGGGGAACGTAGTAATTTCAAAAAAATTCCTACGCACACGCAAGATCATGGTGATGCATAGCAACGAGAGGGGAGAGTGTTGTCCACGTACCCTCGTAGACTGACAGCGGAAGCGTTATCACAACGCGGTTGATGTAGTCGTACGTCTTCACGATCCGACCGATCAAGTACCGAACGTACGGCACCTCCGAGTTCTACACACGTTCAGCTCGATGACGTCCCTCGAACTCCGATCCAGCCGAGTGTTGAGGGAGAGTTTTGTCAGCACGACGGCGTGGTGACGATGATGATGTTCCACCGACGCAGGGCTTCGCCTAAGCTCCGCAACGGTATTATCAAGGTGTAATTTGGTGGAGGGGGGCACCGCACACGGCTAAGAGATCTCAAGGATCAATTGTTGTCTCTATGGGGTGCCCCCTGCCCCCGTATATAAAGGAGCAAGGAGGAGGCAGCCGGCCAAGGGAGAGGCGCGCCAAAGGGGGGAGTCCTACTCCCACCGGGAGTAGGACTCCTCCTTTCCTTGTGGGAGTAGGAGAAGGGAAGGGGGAAGGAGAAAGAAGGAAGGGGGCGCCCCCCCTCCCTAGTCCAATTCGGACTAGCCCATGGGGAGGGGTGCGGCCACCCTTTGGGGTCTTTCTCCCCTTTCCCGTATGGCCCATTAAGGCCCAATACAAATTCCCGTAACTCTCCGGTACTCCGAAAAATACCCGAATCACTCGGAACCTTTCCGAAGTCCGAATATAGTTGTCCAATATATCGATCTTTACGTCTCGACCATTTCAAGACTCCTCGTCATGTCCACGATCTCATCCGGGACTCCGAACTCCTTCGGTACATCAACATACATAAACTCATAATAAAACTGTCATCGTAACTTTAAGCGTGCGGACCCTTCGGGTTCGAGAACTATGTAGACATGACCGAGACACCTCTCCGGTCAATAACCAATAGCGGGACCTGGATGCCCATATTGGCTCCCACATATTCTACGAAGATCTTTATCGGTCAGACCGCATAACAACATACGTTGTTCCCTTTGTCATCGGTATGTTACTTGCCCGAGATTCGATCGTCGGTATCTCGATACCTAGTTCAATCTCGTTACCGGCAAGTCTCTTTACTCGTTTCGTAATACATCACCCCGCAACTAACTCATTAGTCACAATGCTTGCAAGGCTTATAGTGATGCGCATTACCGAGTGGGCCCAGAGATACCTCTCCGACAATCGGAGTGACAAATCCTAGTCTCGAAATACGCCAACCCAACAAGTACCTTTGGAGACACCTGTAGAGCACCTTTATAATCACGCAGTTACGTTGTGACATTTGGTAGCACACAAAGTGTTCCTCCGGTAAACGGGAGTTGCATAATCTCATAGTCATAGGAACATGTATAAGTCATGAAGAAAGCAATAGCAACATACTAAACGATCGGGTGCTAAGCTAACGGAATGGGTCAAGTCAATCACGTCATTCTCCTAATGAGGTGATCTCGTCAATCAAATGACAACTCATGTCTATGTCTAGGAAACAAAACCATCTTTGATTAACGAGCTAGTCAAGTAGAGGCATACTAGTGACACTCTGTTTGTCTATGTATTCACACATGTATTATGTTTCCGGTTAATACAATTCTAGCATGAATAATAAACATTTATCATGATATAAGGAAATATATAATACTTTATTATTGCCTCTAGGGCATATTTCCTTCAATCATAACTTGCCTAATAGTACGAGAGATCAGCTTCTTCAGCCAATTGACAATCCAGTGGACGTACTTCCCGGTTTATGGCGCGGTGATCCTCATTGCCAAATTCTGATCCGTCTTCTTTTAAGCTTGGGAAGCCTTTAGCCACGTCCATCGGATCAAGATCACGCACCCACGCCTTTGCCCGGGTTAGAGTGGTCAGAGCACCAGCCCTTGCTGCAGCTTTCTTTAGTTCTTCAACCCGGGCAGGCAGCATGGATAGCCTTTCTAAGGTGTCCTTGATCAATGTTGGAGGAGGTTTATTGTGTGAAGCGGTGCAGATGATCCGCTGCACACCGGTATACAGCTGCTCTATCAGAGTATAGGCTGCTTTCAATTTCTTCTGTACGTCAGAGCCCAGATGGCTAATACGAGTTCCTGCATCATTATAAACGTCAGTAAACCAGCAACACATGGGAAGATATGTTGAAAGTATAAAGCAAGGATGCTTACCAAACACAGCAGCAGTCATAGCATGTACTTGCCGCTTTACACCAGTCAGCTCGTCTACCACCGGTTTGAGAGCTGCTTCTGCGTCTTCGGCTCTTTTCTGCAAAGCGGATTTCTCTGTGTTCCAATCTGCCCGCTCCTTGCTGAAGCTCTCCTTTAGCTTTTCCATAGCGGCTAAAGCGCTCGTCAGCTCCTCTTTTGCCTTGTAAGTTTCGGCCTGCTGGGACTTGATATTTTCTTGTAGATCGGCGGTTTGAGATTCCTTTTTGCCTAGCTCAGCCTATAAGAAAGCGACATATTATGAGTTGATAGTGCATATTTAAAGTACCAAGCACATAACAAGTTATGCCCTTAGTACTTGGGGGCTAATGCATATTTGCTCTTTATCAGAAATTTTTACAAGTCCCAAGCACAATACAAGTATTAAGCTTGGCACTTGGGGGCTAATGTGTATTTGCTCATAAAAGGTTGATATGGGAATTCTTCTACAAAGTCCCGGTTCATCTTTATAAAGTTAAACCGGCCCTTGGGGGCTACATCAGAGAAGTTAAGATGGATTGTTGCAAACATGAAATTGTTACTAAGTCTCGGTTCAAATTGGTATCTTAAACCGTCACTTGGGGGCTATTGGAGTTGATAAGCTGCAATTAAATATAACAGAGAAGCACTTATGAAGTTACCTCATATCGCTCCTTCATCATACTTACCAAACTGGCTTCATAGTCACGGCTGGTGTACAGACGGTTCAGGAAGCCAGAGTGAAGGTCTTGAGCATTCAGATGGGCATAATTTGACAACTCGGCGTTCCATTTGCCTTTGCCGATAGCAGAGAGCTTGTCCTTGGCAGTATGCTTTGACAAAGCGACAGGATTGCCAGGAGTGGTGTGACCAGTGCTAGTAATCATAATGTCATCGTCTTTGTCATCAACAGCCTTTACTGGAGTTGGCGGTTTGTCAGTATCCTTAACTGGACTGACCGGTCTGTCATCAGTTCGGATAGGGCTGGTTGGCTGGTCTGCATGGCTTGTAGTGTCAACTTGCACTTTTTCGGCAATGAAGTCATGGTCTTGAGGCGGCGGATCATTAAGCATGGCGTCAGCGTCGGTTTCTTCCGGATCTGGAGTTTTTTCCAGTTCAAAAGCTGCATTATCATCAGCCGGTTTGCTTAACCGAGCCTTCTTGCTGGGTCTCGGCTTGGCGCTGAGAGAAGATAGACATGAGGATCAGTACAGTATGTAAAGATAACACATCAAGTATAAAGACACGTGCATAGCTCACCCAGGAACTGTTTTGAGGGGTGGAAGCTCTGTGGCCGATGACTCGCCAGAAGATGAGTGAGAAGTACCCTGATAATTTGAATCAAACGGGTTAAGAGGCTGGCGGAAACAACCTGCTTTGGGGCATGAAGTATCAATGGGATAAGAGACCTCTGATCGGCGTTTTCGAACCGGACTGTTCGGTAAACCGGCGGAGATAACTACCTGGCCGCTGTGCCGGGTTGTGCGGCGAGCCTCGTGCTGCTGCGTCTTCAAAAGAAAGTTTGGGTCCAAGTAAGCAAGGGGTGAGAAAATTTTACTTTCTGGTTTGCTTGACGAATTTTTGATGTTGGCAGAGGATCTGAATCGGAGGAAAGAATGGTTACCTCTACGTCATCAGCATGACTGCCTTCAGCGTCGTCCTGATAATAATCATTGTCAATGAGATGTACAAAAATGAACCAAGAGATTCAAGTTCTACCTCTGATTCCGGATTACCCACATCGTCATCAGCTGGTAGCTCGGAGGATGCAGTGGTCCTTTTCTTGGCAGGTTTTTTGATAACCTTGGTCTTTGGACGAACTCGCTTGATCGGTTTATCTTGCGGCTTGACCGGTTTGTCTTGTGGTGGTTTCTTGTTCCAGAATGGATCATCACCCTGTCAGAAAATAATCACACTTTCAGAGAATATTTGGACAAAAGCAACTTCAGATAAAAAGATTATATGATTCTTACAGCTGGCGGTTTGTTGAAAGCGCAGAAAGGGAGTAGTCCAGTTTGGGCACAGACAGCCTCCGGTTCGTTCAGCATTTTCTTTACAGCCTCAGTGACTTCTGCATCTGTAAGCTGAATGTCAATGTGCCGCTGAGCATCCTTCAAACTCCTCGTATACTCGCACATCAGACCGGAGCGCTGGCTTAAGGGTAGAATACTCCAGCTTATCCAGCAACGAGCAAGATCAACTCCTGTCAAACCGTTCGCCATGAAGGCCCTCAGATGTGACATGACCGCCCTACCTGTCAGCCCCGTTCATACACCGTGGGCACCAACCATGGGTGGCAAAACACCCTCTCCTCGCTCGAAATCGTTACCAGCAAATATTTGGGAGATGCGAGATTACCGTCCTATCCCCAACCAACGTGATGTCTGAAATTTTAAACGGGGGATAAGTTCGTAACTTTCCCACATTTTAGACAAGCGCATCCCAAAGTTTGAGATCCCCCCTCCCCCTCCATTTCCCCATTCATACACCGTCGGCGCCACGACAACCTCCCCACTGCGGCCAGCCTCCTCCGTCCGCCACCCCATCCTCCACCTTGCCGGAGCCGCTATCCCTACCCCGTCGTCTACTGCAAGAGATGGACCTCTCTCATCCACGGCGCCGGACCAGGATCCTTTCATCGCGTCATCTCGCTTCGTCGGCGCCGTCGTCCACCTTGCCGTTGCAGCTCCTACGTGTAACATCACAAAATTCTAAATTTTGGAATGTTATAATAAATAAATAGTTTTGACTGTTTGTTTGATTGTTGTGTGATTGATTGACTGAAAGTGAGTGAATTTGAAACTTTTGAAAGTTAAATGAGAGGGAATAAAAGGACTTTCCCAAACTTTCATTTTTGCATTTACGATCTTCGTGAATTCAAATTCTTTTCAAATACAAAACCCTAGAGAGGAGATAACATGACTTCTTCCATTTAACTAAATGAAAAAGGGTTTTGAAAAGGATTTGAATTCCATTTGGAAAATATTTCCAATTCTGAAACTTTATGCAACTCAATGATTTTCACGAGAGAAGATAAAATGACTTCTTCAAATTAAAAGAAATATGAGTTGGAAGTTTCAAAGAATCAAATTTAAAGTCCTTTTGAAATTATTTTCAATTTGGAGTTATTTGGATTTTATTCAAATTATTTTTCTCCAAAAATAAAATATATGGAAAATAGGGTAAAATGATTCCCTACATCAGAAAATTGGAGAGAAATAAATTTGAAATCATTTTGGTATTTTTAAAATGATTTTTACTGGATTTTATTAGAGCTGTAGCACTCTTTGATTTATTTGAATTTTTGTGGATTTTATTTGATGTTAGAAAAATGTTCACGCCGTAGAAAATCTTTTTCTGAAATTATTGATATATTATATGCCTATATAATATTTTTATTTATTTTGTTATTTTTGTCTGTCTGCATTTAAAAAAACGCTTCCCTCCCCCGACTGGGCCAGCCCAGCTAGCCAGCCAGGCCGCAGCCCAGCCGCGCGTCCCCGACCTCCTCCTGGACTCCGCCTCCAGTACGCCGCCGCGCCGCCATGGGAGCGCCGATTCCGCCCCGGACTCTGCCGCCGCTTGCCCCTCCTCCAAGGCCGCCCTGACCCACCCCTCCTTAAATACCGGGCCACCCCGGCCCCTCTCTCTCTCCTCGCGCCGCCGCCCTTGCGCCGCATCTCGCCGCCACGCCGACCTCGCCGCTGCTGCCGTCGCACTCTGCCCTGCCGCTCGCCGCGCCGCCTCGCCCCTCGCCGCCCCGCACCGCTTCCACCGCCGCCGCCCCGAGCGCCGCCGCCGGAGCCTCGCCGCACCGCCCCGCCTCGCTGCTGCCGGAGCCGGAGCTCGCTGCCGCCGCCAGCCAACGCGGGAAAGCCGCCGGAAACCACCCCGTCGTTGAACCGCCGAGAACCATGGTAAAAACCGCCGCCGACCGGTCCGATCCAAATCGGTTTTTTTTAATAAACCGTTTTATTATTATTTAGCGGACGTTCTCTGTTTAGATATCTTTAGCTTCTGTAGCGAACGTTCGTTCGATAGGTTTTTTCTTTTTATTTTAATTTTCGGCCAGGGAGGTATCTGTGAATTCTTTTCTTACAATTTAGTCCCTGATTTTCAATCGATCGCAACTTTTTACTCGTTTATCCAAATCCAACGAAACCAACGCCCACTTCTTCATTATGATCCCCTCTATCCAATAAGACAACTTAAACATGTTTTTGAAAAAAAAAATTCAAACAGATTTGAATTCAAACTTCGTTTGATCGTAACTTGAGTTTATATGTCTGATTTAATTGATTCTTTTTGCAAATTGAAGCTCTTGCCCGAAACTTTCTGATAAGACCAAATTCACCCAATTTTGGTACAGTTAGAATTTTTTTCTGTTGCAAGAAGTTATTTGATTGGTTTCGAAGTTTTCCGAGATCTTTTCTTCGATTCTTTTGCATGAGTGCTTATGTATGCAATAGCTTGCTTACGATAGATTGACCGGAGTGTGACGAGTAGAACTATCAGGAGTTATGAGTGCGAATCATCTTCATTAATAGTACAAGGCAAGTTCACACTTTGATCATACTTTATTACCCAGTTTTAAGCATTACTTTCAACCCTCAAACATTGCATGAGTAGGATTGATAACATGTGGGTATTGGGAAGTAGTTGATGAGGTAGAACCTATTATCCTTTATAGCAAAACCCCGGGTACGTTATGCTTATACTGCTATGCTATGCTCGTAGACGTGGTTGGTTTGAGTGATTCATGACAGATGTGAGAGTTATTATTTAATGGTTAACTTAAGGTGGATACTTTAATACACATCTGGGTGGATTCGTTGGGGCACCCTGGAGCACCCAGTGGTCTGCCCGGGCACCTGGAGAACCCAGTGCTTGCCAAAGGGGATCCTGGAGGACCCGTGTGATCACCCTATGGAATGCCACCCAGGCTCACAGGGATCAAAAGATTATTCATGCTAGAAACTTCCGTGTGCAGCCACAAGCTATTATGGGCTCTAGCATAGTTGAGTAAGTTGCATGACCTCTTTCAGTGGTGGGCTAGCAGATGTAGGGGAAAGTAGGTGTAACTATCCACCCAGGGTAAAGAGTTAATGTTTCTGAAAGACTGTGTCTCGGTCATCCGTTTCTCAAACACCATGTAGTGCGAGAAATCCAGCGGAGGAGATCGAGTCTTGTGGGGAAAAGTGCGCAAACCTCTGCAGAGTGTACAAACTAATCATGGTTAGCCGTGTCCCCGGTTATGGACATCTTGAGTATCTAGTTCTTGGATTATCATATTGATCTCATCACTCCAAATTAATTTGTTGGGATGTTAATGATTACTTTAATTGGGTTGAGTTGGAGGAACCTTCTCAATGTTGTTTCAACCACCATGATAGTTAAATAAAACATATTACTTTGTTGTAGGGAAAAACTGGCTTTTTCGCAAAAACATTATAACCATAGAGCCTCCACCAGCCAAATATGCATGTAGTGATAGCCTTTATTCATCATTTACAGTGTGAAATTGCCAGTACATTCAATGTACTGACCCTTTGTGGCTGCAACGTCTCATGTTGCAGGAATCTTACGACGAGTAAGTGATACGTTAGGGTTACGATTTCTACACTCAACTTAGCCGTTGGTGTTGATGGGAATCCACAACCTTGTTGTTACTTCCGCTATATGGATTGAGGTAATAGTATTTACGTTACTTTATACATGTGATTTACCTCTGTTATAAATCCTCGAGTACTGTGTGTGTCACCTTACCGATCCAGGGATGACACTTAAGCACAGAGACTTGACCGTCTGAGGTCGGGTCGCTACAAGATGGTATCAGAGCACATGTTGACTGTAGGACGTGACCCCTAGAAACTGGCAAGCCCATAGGAAAGATTTTCTCTAAAAACTTTACTTTCAAAAAGATCTTTTACCTCTCTTCTCTTTTGAGCTTATTCAAATATTCCCTTTTAGTCAGACCATACCCTTTTTCTGTTTTGACCACTCAAAGATTCGACTGATGAGTCCACTCCAAGAAGTACAAGATATCAGACAACTAAGACCACTTCGGAGTGAAGAGGATTTTACCATGCATTATAGTAATGGAAACTACAACGGTTGAAGACTAAGAAGACTGGGAGAATTTGAAGGCTCTGAAGAATTCCCAGATTGGTATGACCTAGGAAAGTTACCCTTATGGAACTTGTGAGACTATTAGAGCTATCAATACCCGAGATCAAGGTGTCGGAGAAAGACCGGAACATGGAGCTTTAGAACTCAAAGTTTTTATTAAGAAAAACTCTAATGGAGAAGAGATCAACTATGGAAGGATAGTTCATGACAATGACATGGGCATAAACACGGTTATCCGTGATGTTATCGCCCGCTCATGCTATTGTCACCGTGCTGAGATAGGCATGCATTTCTTCGAAAGGATTGGATGGTAGAAGGCTGATGGAGCATCCATCAGCAAAGGATGCAGTTTTAACCTTAGCTGGTGTATCGCCAGGATCTGGAGTATTACATCAGGAAGTTTAAGATGAACCTTCAGGAAGCTGTATTTGATAAGGAAGCATTTCATGAAGAACTTGGGACCCAGAAGCTAAAGTAGCCAGCTGGAGGAGCAGAACCTCTAGATACCGGAGATTCGTCAGGAACGGAAGGACAGTAGGACCATGGTTCATGCCAAAGATGTTGAAACCTAGAAGTATATGACGCAATTGCAGAATATTAAAGGACGTTATGAGAGACTTCACGTCAATAGAGATGATCTGGCAAAAGAACTTGAGAAGGTCAAGCACGATCGGAAGAAGCCATCGGAGACATGAACAAGGCTTGAAGTGTTTGGGGACTTTGAAGATTTATTGACCTTTAGAAGACCAAACCCCTGTTATACCTATGTTAGATGCGACGATTGTGAGCTGTCATTTGTTTGATGTTTTTTTTCTGACAGCCACAAAATAAAATCTGTCTTTTCAAAACTATTGTTTGCATTGTGTGTATCCCTCTCTATCTCTATTATCTCACCCCAAACCCATGGACCCAATAGAGGATGAATGGAGATGATCCCATATTTTTCTGGACCGATGACTAAATTGGAGACGGGCCGATGGATTCAGAACATGGAAGGTCACATGAAGAATAACACTATAGCCGGAAAGGATATGGCCCAACATGCTCTTCAATGCTTTGAAAAAGGTGCTGCCACTTGGTGGAGGATGTACCAAACCATCAATGGATGGCAAGGAGTAACCACTTGGGAAGAATTTAAGTTGACTTTGCTAAAGTCTCGTCTTGTGTCCCAGAAATTGAAGCCTTATGGAAAGCATATGGAGAAACCTTGTGCATGCAAGCTTTGTGGAGAAATAGGACACAACCATAAAGAACACAAGGATGAATGCCCGAATTGTGAAGGAAGTCACCCAGCTGAAGAATGCCCAACTAGGCAGATCACTTGTTTCTTGTGTGAAGGGACTACCCAGTACCCTGCTCAGTGTCACATTTACCCCATGGTACAAAGAACCATCCAGCAGAAGAAAGAAGCAATGAAAGGAGCCCTCATGGAAATTTTAGAAGAATCTGTGATGAAGGAAGAGGTGGAGGACACACCCGAAGAAGACCCAATTAAACCCTGCACCAAGTCTTGCTATTCATGTGGAGAATAAAGACACATCTCCCAAAATTATATGAATGGGGATCTAGTAGAATTCCCGACAGGGGAAATAGAGTATGACCCACAGGAAATAGAAGCCCTGATTGGAACAGAAAAGTCCAGGAAGAGAAGTAGATTGGATTCCAGGAAGGACCTGAGTCATATCACGTGTTTCGGGTGCAAGGAGTCAAGGCACTACTTCAATGATTGCCCAAAAAGGAAGCCGAGAACCCAAGGAGGCTATATAATCACAAGGAAACCTCGGGACTTGTCAGAAGTAATATGTTTTCATTGTAATGAAGCAGGGAACTTTGCTAGAGATTGTCCCCGAGGAGAAGGAGACTTGTGATGAATGGTTGAGTCTGTGAGAAATATAGTAGTAGTAGTGGGAACATTTCTTTTATATTGAAGTGTTGAGTTGAGGCATGTAATGGAAATGCCGGAGATTGAAATGATTGGAGAAGCAATAAAGTTAGCCTCGTTGCTACTGATTTGGATTTTATGAGTTGTTACTCTATGAAGAAAGGTTTTGACCATTTTCGATGATATGAGAAATATGGTCTATGGATGAGTTTGTGCATTTCAAGGGTGGTAGTAACTGTAAGGACCCTTGACCCCTGGAAAAGATAATCATATTCCACGAAGTGGATTTCGGACAAAATAAGTATGAGTTTTATCTCGATATGTTGGATACCCCAAGAATATGAAGGGATGAAGTACTATTGGATATAAAGGAGGTAGAATGTTGGCTATGGATCAATGGTAACTCCATGATGAGTCAGAGTAATCACGTCTTAGTTTGGTGCCAATAGAAGGAAGGACAATAAAATTGGATGGATTTAAGAATGCTAGGAGCTGGATGTTGGAATAAGGATCAGTTGGCCTGATGATGAATTCAAGGTTTGCAAGTGATGAGATGGGCCATAACCCACAGGCCCCAGGACCTGCCAAGAAGCAAGCACACTCTTGCTGAAGGCAAAACCCTGGAAGAACATACGACCTTATTGGCAGACGATCTTATAGGAGTAACGTAAAACCTGAGAGTTGTGAAGGAACGATAGATGTTTGTTTGGCTTGCAGAATCAATGGATTTATCCGAACTCGGTTCGTCGACAAGAGAAATTCTACAATGCTTGTGAGGATGATCGAGTGTTAGAATGCGAGATTCGCTAAACCATATACAGGGTAATGATCTGGGTGCGGGATGGATTGATCACCATACCGACTTTCTCTTATTATTCGCCTTGCTATACGGGATGATAAATCTGAGTGACTTACCTATAGTAGAGAGACGACGATCAAAACCTTGTTTAAACCTTAGAATTGTATGACAATTTTTTCCCTTGTACAAGGCAGCTGTTGCCAACCGTAGGTCATACAGTGAGGTTCAACCCAGACCCATTTCCTGCAGGAGAAACCATAAATGGTTGACCACCATGAGATATCTATAGTTGTTTAGTATTGGCGCCAGACCCGTCAGCTAAGAAGACCCAGTCTTGGAATAACCTTACCAAGATGAAAGGACAGAAGAATTGAGGAAAAGGTTATGCCGCTACCGGAAGAGCCAGAGAAGGAATTATACTGAAGATCTGAGAAGACCGGCCCTGTCAAGAATAAGGATGGAGTATATGAGTATTGATGGGACCGTAACGATGCTTCTAAGGGTGGTAGCACCCAGACCCCCTGTGATGATCGATGGATTTTGAGAAGGCCCCAATCCTAACCTATTTCTTTCTAGCCTCTCCGAATCTCGAGGACGAGATTCATTTTAAGGGTGGTAGGTTTGTAACATCCCAAAATTCTAAATTTTGGAATGTTATCATAAATAAATAGTTTTGATTGTTGTGTGATTGATTGACTGAAAGTGACTGAATTTGAAACTTTTGAAAGTTAAATGAGAGGGAATAAAAGGACTTTCCCAAACTTTCATTTTGGCATTTACAATCTTCGTGAATTCAAATTCTTTTCAAATACAAAACCCTAGAGAGGAGATGACATGACTTCTTCCATTTAACTAAATGAAAAAGGGTTTTGAAAAGGATTTGAATATTTCCAATTCTGACACTTTATGCAACTCAATGATTTTCACGAGAGAAGATAAAATGACTTCTTCAAATTATAAGAAATATGAGTTGGAAGTTTCGAAGAATCAAATTTAAAGTCCTTTTGAAATTATTTTCAATTTGGAGTTATTTGGTTTTTATTCAAATTATTTTTCTTCCAAAAATAAAATATATGGAAAATAGGGTAAAATGATTCCCTACATCAGAAAATTGGAGAGAAATAAATTTGAAATCATTTTGGTATTTTTAAAATGATTTTCATTGGATTTTATTAGAGCAGCAGCACTCTTTGATTTATTTGAATTTTTGTGGATTTTATTTGATGTTAGAAAAATGTTCATGCCGTAGAAAATATTTTCCTGAAGTTTTTGATATATTATATGCCTATCTAATATTTTGTATTTATTTGATTATTTTTCTCTGTCTGCATTTAAAAAAACGCTTCCCTCCCCCGACTGGGCCAGCCCAGCTAGCCAGCCAGGCCGCGGCCCAGCCCAGCCGCGCGTGCCCGACCTCCCCTTGGACTCCGCCTCCAGTACGCCGCCGCGCCGCCATGGGAGCGCCGAGTCTGCCCCAGACTCTGCCGCCGCTTGCCCCTCCTCCAAGGCCGCCCTGACCCTCCCCTCCTTAAATACCGGGCCACCCCGGCCCCTCTCTCTCTCCTCGCGGCGCCGCCCTTGCGCCGCATCTCGCCGCCACGCCGACCTCGCCGCTGCTGCCGTCGCACTCCGCCCAGCCGCTCGCAGCGCCGCCCTGCGCCGCCTCGCCCCTCGCCGCCCCGCAACGCTTCCACCGCCGCCGCCCCGAGCACCGCCGCCGGAGCCTCGCTGCACCGCCCCGCCTCGCTCTGCCGTCGCCGGAGCTCGCTGCCACCGCCAACCGACGCGGGAAGGCCGCCAGAAACTGCCCCGTCGTTGAACCGCTGAGAACCGTGGTAAAAACCGCCGCCGACCGGTCCGATCCAAATCGGTTTTTTTAATAAACTATTTTATTATTATTTAGCGGATGTTCTCTGTTTAGATCTCTATAGCGAACGGTTTTCGTCGCGTATGCTTCTGTAGCGAACGTTCGTTTGATAGGATTTTTTTTTTATTTTAATTTTCGGCCAGGGACCTATCTGTGAATTCTTTTCTTACAGTTTAGTCCCTGATCTTCAATCGATCGCAACTTTTTACTCGTTTATCCAAATCCAACGAAACCAAAGCCCACTTCTTCGTTATGATCCCCTCTATCCAGTAAGACAACTTGAACATGTTTTTGAAAATTTAATTTTTTTCAAACAGATTTGAATTCAAACTTCGTTTGATCGTAACTTGAGTTTTATAACTCTGATTTAATTGATTCTTTTTGCAAATTGAAGCTCTTGCCCTAAACTTTTTGATAAGACCAAATTCACCCAATTTTGGTACTGTTAGAAATGTTTTCTGTTGCAAGAAGTTATTTGGTTGTTTTCAAAGTTTTCCGAGATGTTTTCTTCGATTCTTTTGCATGAGTGCTTATGTATGCAATTGCTTGCTTACGATAGATTGACCGAAGTGTGACGAGTAGAACTATCAGGAGTTATGAGTGCGAATCATCTTCATCAATAGTACAAGGCAAGTTCACACTTTGATCATACTTTATTACCTAGTTTTAAGCATTAGTTTCAACCCTCAAACATTGCATGAGTAGGATTGATAACATGTGGGTATTGGGAAGTAGTTGATGAGGTAGAACCTATTATCCTTTATAGCAAAACCCCGGGTACGTTATGCTTATACTGCTATGCTATGCTCGTAGACGTGGTTGGTTTGAGTGATTCATGACAGATGTGAGAGTTATTATTTAATGGTTAACTTAAGGTGGCTACTTTAATACACATCTGGGTGGATTGGTTGGGGCACCCTGGAGCACCCAGTGGTCTGCCCGGGCACCTGGAGAACCCAGTGCTTGCCCAAGGGGATCCCGGAGGACCCATGTGATCACCCTATGGAATGCCACCCAGGCTCAAAGGGATCATAAGATTATTCATGCTAGAAACTTCTGTGTGCAGCCACAAGCTATTATGGGCTCTAGCATAGTTGAGTAAGTTGCATGACCTCTTTCAGTGGTGGGCTAGCAGATGTAGGGGACATTAGGTGTAACTGTCCACCCAGGGTAAAGAGTTAATGTTTCTGAAAGACTGTGTCTCGGTCATCCATTTCTAAAACACCATGTAGTGAGAGAAATCCAACGGAGGAGATCGAGTCTTGTGGGGAAAAGTGTGCAAACCTCTGCAGAGTGTACAAACTAATCATGGTTAGCCGTGTCCCCGGTTATGGACATCTTGAGTATCTGGTTCTTGGATTATCATGTTGATCTCATCACTCTAAATTAATTTGTTGGGATGTTAATGATTACTTTAATTGGGATTGAGTTGGAGGAACCTTCTCAATGTTGTTTCAACCACCATGATAGTTAAATAAAACATATTCCTTTGTTGTAGGGAAAAACTGGCTTTTCGCAAAAACATTATAACCATAGAGCCTCCACCAGCCAAATATGCATGTAGTGATAGCCTTTATTCATCATTTACAGTGTGAAATTGCCAGTACATTTAATGTACTGACCCTTTGTGGCTGCAACGTCTCATGTTGCAGGAATCTTACGACGAGTAAGTGATACGTTAGGGTTACGATTTCTACACTCAACTTTGCCGTTGGTGTTAATGGGAATCCACAACCTTGTTGTTACTTCCGCTATATGGATTTAGGTAATAGTATTTACGTTACTTTATACATGTGATTTACCTCTGTTATAAATCCTCGAGTAATGTGTGTGTCAACATACCGATCCAGGGATGACACTTAAGCACAGAGAATTGACCGTCTGAGGTCGGGTCGCTACACTACGACCGCCTCGTCCACGGCAACAGGATTTATCCCCCGACCCGGCCGTCTGCTGTCTAAAGTCTTCTTCCCTGCCGCTGACAGCCGTCGCACCCGCAGCACCCTCAACGTATCAGCAAGGGCCTACACGGCGTCGCAAGAGAGGTGGTACTCTTCCATATGTGCTTAAGTTATTGATCTTACCCGGAAAATAGATCGTAAATTGTTTACTGTACTTTTCTTGTCCGTACCAAATCGTAGTGGCTAGTTGAAAGCAAACATTGGTTGCGAAGTAGCTTTGTCCGGTTTGCACCTTCAGATCCGCCATGGCACGGTCACTATACTCGTAAATCTTATGGTTTCCCCCCTTTATATTCACTACCATCATCGTAGGTGCTTCACTGCTTCGTGTCGTGCTAGCACTGCTCCTCAAGACCTCAACCCATCAAGCGAAACAACATGCCACTCATAATTCCAAAGCTTACATGTTGAAATACGAATCTGATATGATGCTCATATTACTAAAACAGAGAACGTTTAATTGGTCACCTAATGTCCCTATATTCATTTCGAAAAGCATGTGCGCCACCCACTGGTCCAGCTAGTTCCACTTTCCTGATTTTACTCTTGATGCTTAGGGTTTCCCCCTTTTATCTACTTTACTATGATCTGCGTAGGTGCATTCTGTCATACTAGCATTACTCCACCCTTCAAGCTAAACAACACAACACTCAAAATTCCAAATCTTAGTTGTTCAAATATGATTGTGATATGATACTGGTATTAGTTAATAGACACATTTAATTGGTTAGCTAAAGGTCCCACTTGAGTTTCCAAATGCATGTCGCGACATATAGAGAAACAGCAGAATTGCATTTCTTTGTCACTTGTTGACTGTACTTTCTTGTCCATACCAAATCTTAGTTGTTATTTCAAAGCAAACATCGGTTGCTAACTACCCTTTACACGTTTTGCAGCTTCAGATCTGCCATCCCACTGCCACGGTCAACACTATACTCATCATGCTTACGGTTTCCCCATTTTATGTTGACCACGATCAGCCTACGTGGTTTGTGTCGTAATAGCACTGCTCCACCCATCGAGCTAAACAAGCTTAGTTGTACAAATTCAAATATGATATTATGCTGATATTGGTAAAACTGAGAGATGTTTAATTGGTCAACTAAATGTTCCTACTTTAGTTTCGAAATGCATGTGAGCCACAAATGGAGAGACCGGAAGGAATAGTATTTCTCTGTGCGCTCTGGTTCATCATGGGTGGCCAACCGACATTGCATAGAAAGACTTGTAATATCTTCAATCTGCTTGCTCTTCTGCTCTTCTTTAAGATGATCCTCTTCTCTTGCGGTCGACTGGTCAGGTCGAGTTATTCTCCCTTAGTATATTTTGAATCTGTCAGGTCAGGTCGACTTGTTCTTCTTTACTATATGTTGAAGTTGTCATCTGCGAAGTATCATCACTTCTGGAGCTCACATATTTTGAGTAGTAGGCCACATTATATTAATGCACACACCAAATTATAGCATGCATGGCACCTCTTAGAAGAATTGAAGAGATAGCACAAAGGGGTTTACAGGGAGGAAGTATTGGATTAGAATCACTTCTGCATTACAAAGATAATCACACTTGTTTTATGTTTTCATGCATGTCAGGTATTGAACATTATCAAAATGAATATGAGAATGGGCGCACGAGAGGAATATTGCGGAACAATCCACTGGCTAACAAACTTGGCATGGTGGAGGATGTCCTATCTTATTCACCCATCAAGGTGCTTGCTCTAACTTGGCAAGGTTGTATTTGTCGCACATATTTTGCATCTGACCTCTTGCATTACTTCTACTTTGTTACACCATCTGCTTAGTTTAAGCATCATTACTTCTACTTTGTTACACCTATCCATTTTCTGTACCTATTCCATGTGTCGTCATACTATGTTTTTCCAGTCAAATGTTGTTCTTTCGTAATAGATGTCCAAAAGGAAGAGGGTGAGTGCAGTCCTCAAGGAGTACAAACTAGGTATTTGGAAAAGGTAGTGATATGTGTTAAATCAGATAGATCAGCAGCCACAGAAAACACATGCCCAACTGTACCACACTTTACCCCTACTCCAGTGGCCAAACCCCTATTAGAACTGCTGAGAGCCCAGCGCCAGGTACTGTCTATGATATCAATTCAAAACTAATTTCAGATGAATCTCCTTGCTCAAAGGATCATAGGATCTCACAACAATACTGGGCTCTGCATTGCTCTTGTCAGTACCTCTTGCCCTTTGTCAGCATACTTACACTCATTGTTGTTTCATTATGTAGCATCACTGTAAATGTTCGCTTCTTTATCCTCCCTTTGCTTGAAATTATAAGATCTATATTTACTCTTAGATAAATGTAGAATTAACACAATGGTTATGAAGTTTTGGATTGCTCATGTAAGTACCTGTTGTCATGTACTCCCTCATATCGAATTAATTGTTGATCAATTGGATGTATTTAGAACTTAATAGTACTAGATACATCCATTTGAGAGACAAGTAATAACGGACGGTGGTGGTATTACTGCACTTGCATCGCGAGATAGTTGATTGTTTAGCATTACTCTGCATCTTATCTGCCCTGCCCTCCACTTTCTCCAAATTATCATATCTACATTTACTCTTACCAAAATGTTGAATAAAGCCAATGCCACTGCACACGTTGATGTCTGCATTCCTCTTGTCAGTACCTTTTGCCTTGTAACGATGTACTTAATTAATTGCTATTTGATTATGTATCATCAGTCTGCACCTGAGCTTCATTATCCTCTGTTTCTTCCAATATTATTTGATCTATATTTACTCTTTGAAAAATGTAGAATAATGGCAACGCTTATAAAGAATTTTCTTTGGGGAATTTATTGAATTATCCTTCCATCAACATGGAGAAGGGCTTTGTCCAGCCCGTGTTAACATGTAATGTAAGTTCATCCTTCTCAAGCCTTCAAACTTTGTTCTAGTATAGATTTGGATAGGCATCATTTCCTCCACTGCTGTTTACTTTGCTGTTTACATCTGATTGGATGTTTGCAACAACTACCCGTTTTAAATTGTAGTTGTAAAAACATGTTCCTTATGCAGAACAGATCCATTTATTTGCTTATATAATTGTGAAACCTGTTACATGTCTCCTTGTTTCTCTTTCAGAGTCGTATCTCTTATGCCAGGCAGAACTTTAGGGCAGATAGTGAGCCAAACCATCTTGAGGACAGCGAGATGACGCTAAGGTCCTGTCTTGATGAAGACAGTGAGTTGAAGCTACTCACCAGCAAGTGTGAGACAACCTCTGTGCAGTCGCTGCCTCAATCAGTTCGACTTCTTCAGTCTCAACTTAAAGCGGAAAGGCTTGCTTCAGCTCAGCTCCGACTTGAAGTCAAAGATGTAATGAAGATGTCAGGGGACTGCCTTGCGCACTATGGTGCCATACAGCTAGGGATGAACCATCTATCGTTGACACAACTGAGGTCTCATCAGCTTGTTCGGCTGCTTGCGGGGCCCAACCTTACCAAGCCTAGTGCCTTCCGAAGTGCTCTCAGTTTTGTATATTCTTTTGTCGGCGCATTTATATGCACTGGTGGCGACCTTTGATGCCCAGTGTATGTAATCCGCGGTCATGTTGCGCTTTATTATCACCGGTAGCGAACTTTGATTCCCAGTGGATGTAATATGCCGTAATTTCTTTATTGTATAGTCTAGGTTTATTCTTTGGTCGGTATGCTATAATTTAGGCCGGAAGGTTTAGTGGATCTCAGTGTTGTCGGTCTTCAGGCCGGCCCGTTACTCATATGGGCCAAAACGTGGGCCTATAATCATCTTGGGCCATTAGCAGGTCTAAACCAATAGTAGTTTCCCGCCTTTAACAGCCGAGTAAAGTTCTAGCCAGCTGGGCCAGAGAATACCATGGGCTTTTAACAGGCTAAAACCTAGATTAGGCTAGCGTTGAGCCGAAAAATTCACGGGCCAATACATGCCGAAACTGCCTAAGGTCCATGTTGGGCCCAAATAGGACGAGCAATTAATAGGACAAAATATATCTCGGGCCTGTTCGGCCCAATAAAATTATGGGCTTTAAGCAGGCCGGTATCCATGCGGGCCATAGGCCCAAAAGTGTCACGGGCCATTATCAGATGGGCTGTAAGCAGGCCAGATTCAACGCGGGCTATAATTATGCCCAACTGTTACACGGGCCATTAACAGGCCAATAGGCCAGTTGGGCTGAAATTTATCCATGAAGTCTATGGGCCATTAAGAGGCCTAAAGTTACTTCGGACAAGAAATAGCCCAGTTTCTGCATGGGTCGTTAAATGGCCTAAAGTTAAACCAGGCCGACAACGTCCCAAATACTCCATGGGCCGCTAACAGGCCAAAACAATTATCGGGCCGAACTAGTAAACGGGCATTTAACAGGCTGAAATACAAACCTGTCTTAGAATGGGCCCAAAGGTACAGTGGCCTGTTAACGGGCCTGATCCGATATGGGCCGTAATTTGGCCCAAAACACGGCTGTCGGCGTTCTGGGAACGGGGGTCCCCAGACTTGCCTGTCTGCGGCCCACGGCGTGGCCCTGCGAGCGGGCCCGTACGACCCATCTTCACCAACAAGCTTTCAAGACCCTCACGAGGGGCCAAGCCTCGCGAGGTGGACGACACAAGACCTCCTCGGGAGCGGCCTCACCAGGCTGGCTCGTGAGGGGCGGAGAGATCAAGGCAAGGCAAACCTCGCGAGGTTCCAGTGACGTAAGCCATGACGATCGAGACCAGGCGGGCGCCAGCGCACACAGTGTCCTTATTTCCTCTTTGGTGCTATGGAGGCAAGCGCAGGTGAGGAGTACCGAGGCGTCAAGCAAAGGTTTACCTATCGATGCAACAAGACCAAGACCAGCAGGACGGCAGGACGGAGGTCACCGTGGAGCCCAAGACGGCGTCACCACCAGAGCCTTTGGCAGGCGAGGACTACTTTTGTCAGGATAAGTTGTACCAGCTGTCCCCTTTCAAATTGGCCGTTGTGGGATCCCTTTCCGCTCGATATTTGGGAAGAGGATCGGGGCCTCTATAAATAGGACTAGCCACCACCATAGGAGGGGACGGATTCCGATCATCCTCACCGGCACAAGTTCGCCAAGCACAAGAACACCTCTCCTCAGGTGACTGTTCTTCCCCTTGTACTGTTCATCCTCAGCCCAAGAGGCAATCCACTACCACCACACTGGAGTAGGGTATTACACCAGAATGGTGGCCCGAACCAGTATAAATCTTGTGTCCCTTGTGATGTGAGTTCGTCGAGCTAGCCTAGAGATCGTGAAGCGTGAGAGTGCGTGATCTGCGAGGGGGAGATCTTCGCGCGCACCCCAGAGTTCGAACCTTAAGGGTTTTGCCGGAACCCGAGATCCGACATTTGGTGCGCCAGGTAGGGGTGCGCCGGAGTTTTCCTTCCATGATCCGCGTCCCATCGCTTCATCACATCGATGGCGGACGCCCGCCGAGCCCGAGCTGAGCGCAGGGCCGGCCTCGCCACCCGCGTCGCCCAGACGGCTCCTGTCGGCGGGCCACCTCGTTGTTCTCTGTCGCCTGCCGTCAACGCCGCCACCGGCCCGGCGGGGAACGAGCAGCAAGCCTCCTCGCTGCACCCCTCGGTGCAGCGGGACGGCCGCACCGCCACTCCATTGCTGACCCCGGCCGGCTCGTCGTCTCACGCCGGTCGCGCTCACGTGGACGCGCAGGCCGCGCTGTGCATGGCACGTGAACTCCTGCGCTACTGCCCCATCGACGACCTCTACGAGGACTGGCTAGATCGCATCGCCGAGCTTGTCAGCGCCGCAGGGGGCTCCCCCGCAGCGTCCCTCTCGCTGCCTCGTTCGCCGCCAGCTACGGGCAACGTAGCTCATGGAGCACCTCCACCACCTCTGCACCAAGACGGCGCCAAGGCGCGCGGCTCCGCGGCGCGACCCACTGCGTCCGGCGCCCGTGCGCGAAGAAGGAAGCTGCCAAGAAGTCCCTCACGAGTGAGAGAATGCTTCACCGCTCCCCGCACCACCGTGTCAGGATTGCTTGCTGCGGCAGGGCCCTGCGCCACTTGCCGTGGCGGTGCGCGGGCGCCAAGACCAAGCTCCACCTCCAAGACGGGCCCCGGTGACCACGGCCGGTTGCCGCGCCTTCACCCCCGAGCTGCGTAGCGTCGCCTGGCCGGGCAAGTTCAAGCCAGACCTGCCTCCGCGCTACGACGGCACCCCCGACCCCGCGGAGTTCCTGTAGCTCTACAAGCTGAGCATTGAGACGGCCAACGGCGATGAGAACGTCATGGCAAACTGGTTCCCCATGGCACTGAAAGACGGCGCTCGTTCGTGCCTCCTGAACCTGCCTCCAGGCTCGATCTCCTCTTGGGACGAGATGCGCGACCGCTTCATCGCCAACTTCCAGGGAACTCGCGACCGCCCCCCGGCCGCGGGTGATCTGCGCCGCGTCAAGCAACAACCAGGTGAGACCCTCCAGAAGTACATCCAGCGCTTCAACAACGTTCATCTCAAGATCCCCAAGGTGACGGACGAGGCCATCATCTCGGCGTTCTCTGATGGCGTCCGCGACGTCAAAATGAAGGAGGAGCTCGCCATCCACGAGGAGCTGTGCACATCCCTGGAGTTGTTCAACCTGGCGACCAAGTGCGCAAGGGCTCAGGAAGGGCGCCTTTCCCTTCTCAAGCTCCCAGCTGCCGACCTGGAGGAGAAGAAAGCCAAGGCTAAGGACGTGAAGCACAAGGGAGCAGCCATGCTCGCGGCAGGGCCGGACTCGAAGCGCGGCAGGGACCAGCCCGAGTCATCCAAGAGCAGCCGACCGTTCTGCGCCTTCCACAACATGCATAGCCACAACACCAACGATTGTCAAGAGCTCAGAGCCATTCGCGATGGACGCTTCGGTCGACGCCCCGAGCGCAACGACCGGGGCTACAACCGAGGAGGAGGACATGGCGGAGGACGCTGGGACGACCGTGGCCCACGCTAGGAGTGGCGCGACCGGCCTCGTGAGGACCGCTGGTAGGATCAGCCTCGCGAGGGCACCTGGAGGGATCAGCCTCGCGAGGACCATCCTCAGGGCAATGCTGGGCTTCCTCCGCTGCCGCCACAGCCAAGAAGGAACGATGACCACCATCAAGACAAGGGGGCTGGGGCTTTCTAGGAGCCGGGTGCTATCGCGTGCATCTTGGGCAGGGCTCAAGACCCAGCCTCACAGCGGATCTTCAAGCAGTTTGCCCGCGAGGTGAACGCAGTCCTCCCCAAGCTCGAGGCCACACGCCCACTCAGGTGGTCCAAGTGCGCCATCACTTTCAGTTCGGCAGATCAGCTTAATTGTGCGGCCACTTCTGGCGTTCTCCCGATGCTTTGTTCGCCCCATCATCAGCAACGTACAAGTCACCAAGACCCTCATCGACGGCAGCGCAGGACTCAACGTCTTGTCTGTCGACACGTTCGACAACCTGCAAGTGCCCTACGACCAGCTTCAGCCTACCAAGCCTTTCTCAGGAGTGACCGATGGTTCCACCACACCGATAGGGCAGGTCCGCCTCCCTGTCACCTTCGGAGAACGCAACAACTATTGCACCGAGCTCATCGACTTCGACGTTGCGCACATCCGTCTGCCATACAATGCCATCCTCGGGTATCCAGCCCTGGCCAAGTTCATGGCGGTGACGCACCACGGCTACAACGTCCTCAAGATGCCAGGGAGCGGCGGGATCATCACAGTCCCCTGCGAAGAAAGAGATGCGGTGTGCTCCCTCGAGCGCGCCTTCCAAGCAGCGTCAATTGAAGACCCAGACAACAGCGCAGCTCTATACCCTCCTGAGGTTGTCCCCAAGAAGAAGAAGCAACTACTCCGTGCAGGACCTCAGGAGGGTGGCGTCGCGAAAGGTACCTCGTTAGGATCAGCACCCGCACCTGGGGCGCCTCCCTCCCTCGCATAGGAAGGCGCGCCCGGCGCCGTCCTTGGGCATGGCTCGGGGGCTCTCTTCTAGAGGGCCTCAGACCTTGCCAACGTCACGAGGGAGGCGCACGGGCACCACTTGGAGGCGTGCTTCGCGGCACGTCTCCCTCAGGAGGACACAGGCCGAGGGGCGCCCAACGCTCAGGAGTTCATCGCCAAGACCACTCAAGAACTACAGGACGCGAGAGCCATGCGCGACGACCGTCCCTCACCGGGCGCAGCTCCCAATCCGGGAACGGAGGATGGGTTGCGCGTCTGCATCGACGTCCCAGGGCTCAACAGGGCCGCGTCTCAGGAGCTCTTCTAGCCTTCGCGCGTGGGATGCTGCGAGGGCCCACCACACAGCTACGTTCGCATGCCTTTTGGCCTGCCGAGCGTGGCATTTGCCTATTGGCGCAACCTGCGGCATGTCCTGGCATCTCAGGCGGCCAGGCACCACGCCGTCCTGACGGAGATGGAGACAGTCCTCAAGGAACCGCCTGGACCCCCAGAGCCTCCTGAGGCTCAGGGCCCCGGTGGCTCGTGAGGAGCAACCCCTTCGCCGCGTACCTTCAGTTGCCGCAACATCCCTTCATCAACAGAACCAGGTGACATTTTCCAAGTTTATTAGCTGGGAGCGCCCCTCGGGCTGCATCATTCCCAGGCCGTGTGGGTCCGTTCCTGTGGCATGTATCCCATTTTATGTCTTTAGCCTACCTTGTGGGGGCGCCCCTCGGCTGCATCATCCCAAGCCGCTCGGGCCTGGCCCAGTGGCGCGTATCTTCCCTGCAGTTACCTAAACCAGTTTGTTTCCATGCTTAATCTATCTATGACTATCACCTGCTCGATTGTCACCCACCACGGGAGATGCTCACGCTGGCACGGCGCTTGTGCTCGGGTCCGTCCCGACAACGTCGACAAACCTGAGCGGTCGAGCTCTGGCTCGCGGCATGCCCCGCGCACGTCACCTCACCAGGCCCTCAGTGCCTTCATCTCCTCGCAGAGCGACCGGTGGCAGACCGGCAACCATAATGGCGAGGTGTGTTTCTCCTTGTGCTGGCTTGCAGGAATCCCCTGAGAATGACGGCAGGCGGCACGGCGAGCTCCCTCTTCTCCCATGCAATCCGCTTGCGCGTTAAAAGGGAAGCTCCTGAGCATCGCGACTCAGGAGCTCTTACTGGCTCTCTAGCCCTCACCCCCTGGCCTTGACCACGGCATCGCGACCTGGCATACCAGCGGCGGCTGAGCTTGCTCGAGGGCCGGGACCTGAGGACGTAGAGCACAGAGGAGAACGTGGAGAAGAGGAGGCTCGTATGGGCCCAGGCTAGCTATGCTACGGACACCTACGCACGAATCTGGCGCATCGCGAGGAATCGACCGCGGACCGTCAAGATAAGTCTCACGCCCGGGTTGGCTAAAACCGCTAAGGCCTAGGAACCACACTAGCTGCAGCCCTGCCGCGGCAACGTCACCCCCCTTTCTTACCTCCCGGCGGCTGCTTGAGCGCTAAAGGGGACCTCCTGAGCATCGCGTCTCAGGAACTCTTACTGGACCTCGGGCCGCTCACCTCCTGGCCTTGACCACGGCATACCAGCGACGGCTGCAGCTTGCCTGGGGACCGGGACCAGTCAGCGTAGAGCACCAAGTCGTCGCGAGGATAGAAAGGGGAGACCAAGCTGAAGCAGGACTCGCGCCCGCGCAAGTTCATAATAAGGATGATATCGACAAAAGACATTACATACCCTTTACACGCCCCCACGGGGTACCTCTCAATTCCTCGAAGGAAACAAAAGGGAAAAGCTTCAAGGAGTCCTATCTACACGCGCCCCTGCAGCTGACGCCGCCATCAACAGTGGGCCACCGGAGGCCGGCGCCAACCTGATCCAGATCAGCGGCGGCCGGACGCTGCAGCCCTGCTCCGGGCTCAGCGAGAGCTTGGAGGCACGTAGCTGTCGTCGCTAGTCTCCGAAGTCTCGTAGAGCTCGGGAGAATCGCTGGACTTCCAAGTGTCGCTGTGGCTTCCTCGCGCGCGTTGCTGCTCGCCGCTTCTTCCTCCCGAGCCTTCGGCTTGGGTGTACAAGGGCAACGGGTACCCAGGAGGAGGCCGCTCGCACCAAGGCCTCGTCACCACCTGCATCACCGCCACGTTGCTACGGTGGACCGGCCTCTTCTTCGGCGGGAGCAGCCCCGACCTGTCGAGGGGGGTCTTTCCTTTCTCTGCAGCAGAAAACATTCGGATAGGCGCCATTGGTGTCGCTGCTGAGCAAGGGGGAAGAAGCGAGCGGAATGGGAAGAGATGGGCGACGGGGGCTCTGCCCCCTCCCCATTTATAGCAGGAGAAGGCCAACCAGCGCCCCCCATGATCACATGTAATGATGGTTTTTTCCTTGCATGACGCAGGGACTTGTCAAGTCGGGCAGTTGCCGAGGCAGCGTGGGGAAGCGGAGACGCCCACGTCCAATCAAGCGCCACGCATCGACCAAGGCCGCAGGCTATTGGGGCCCGTGGCGCTCCGCACTTGCCCGTTGGCTTCGCCTCGAAGCCAAGCCCGAGCGTGCCTTGGGCCCGGGGGCTACTGTCGGCGTTCTGGGAACGGGGGTCCCCAGACTTGCCTGCCTGCGGCCCACGGCGTGGCCCTGCGTGCAGGCCCGTACGGCCCATCTTCACCAACAAGCTTTCAAGACCCTTGCGAGGGGCCAAGCCTCGCGAGGCGGACAACACAAGACCTCCTCGGGAGCGGCCTCAACAGGCTGGCTCGCGAGGGGCAGAGAGATCAAGGCAAGGCAAACCTCGCGAGGTTCCAGTGACGTAAGCCATGACGATCGAGACCAGGCGGGCGCCATGCGGGCGCCAGCGCGCACAATGTCCTTATTTCCTCTTTGGTGCTACGGAGGCAAGCGTAGGCGAGGAGTACCGAGGGGTCAAGCAAAGGTTTCCCTATCGGTGCTACAAGACCAAGATCAGCAGGACGGCAGGACGAAGGTCACCATGGAGCCCAAGACGGCATCACCACCAGAGCCTTTGGCAGGCGAAGACTACTTTTGTCAGGATAAGTTGTACCAGCTGTCCCCTTTCAAATTGGCCGTTGTGGGATCCCTTCCCGCTCGATATTTGGGAAGAGGACCGGGGCCTCTATAAATAGGACTAGCCACCACCGTAGGAGGGGACGGATTCCGATCATCCTCACCCGCACAAGTTCGCCAAGCACAAGAACACCTCTCCTCAGGAGGCTGTTCTTCCCCTTGTACTGTTCATCCTCAGCCCAAGAGGCAATCCACCACCACACTGGAGTAGGGTTACACCACAACGGTGGCCTGAACCAGTATAAATCTTGTGTCCCTTGTGTTGTGAGTTCGTCGAGCTAGCCTAGAGATCGTGAAGCGTGAGAGGGCGTGATCTGCAAGGGGGAGATCTTAGCGCGCACCCCAGAGTTCGAACCTTAAGGGTTTTGCCGGAACCCGAGAGCCGACAATGGCAGGCTGTGAACGGGCCTGATCTGCTATGGGCCTCAATTTGACCCAAAACATGGCAGGCTGTTAACGGGCCAGCCCACTGGTGTCTGAAAAAACATGGTGGGCCTTTAGCTGGGCCGGCCTTTTCACCGGAATGGGCCTCTATTGGGACGTGCCACGTGTTAACGTATCATAGGAACCTCCTGTCCAATGAGTGGATGACATCTATCCCAACGCGGAGCTGACACGTGGTTCCATCGGCCAATGAAAATTTTACACGTGGAAAATCCCCATTGGTCCGGGCTGTTAACGGGTTATCGGATCCAAAACCGGACCCGATAGCTTAACGGCAAGCCGTTACGGTCGATGCCACGTGTTGGTCACCCTTGACGAAAGCACTTCTATGACGCGCAATTTATCGTCATGGAAGTGGACACTTCCATGATGATAATTTTGGTAATGTCATGGAACACTTCTACGATAGCACAGGTATGACTATCTTGATTCTGTCATAAAATCGTCATGGATGTACATGCATGACAGAAAACGTGACCTACTGTGACAAACATGTATCATCACGCAAGTGTCTTTTTTTTTGTAGTGGCTGCAGTGAATTTGCTAGGCCATGTCAGTTTGCAACCTTGACAATCACTCCATCTATATGTATTGTATTCTTGTGAAAATACTTGGTTGTTTGGAAAAAAGATGGTAATTGATTTATCACTAGTTTTTGAATGCTTGGTCGTGACAATCACCCGAAGCCACAACTAGAAGTCTCCATCGTGTAATACTTACGGTCGGCCGAACCCGCATCTCACCTAAGGGACACGCATCGGCTTGGTCTGACATGTATGACCAATTACATCACTGACTTGTGCGACCGCATTTGAGTAGTAGTACTTGAAATTTATGTTCCACTAAACTCATCGAGAGCCGTTTCGGACCTCAAAACCAAAACCATCAATTAATCTTTAGCTTGTTCCCATCACATTCCAAAGTAGTACTACCATGCTATAATTAAGTGCAAACCTGCTCACACCTAGTACGTATCAAACGTGAACGTGTTCCCACTATGCAGGTTTTAGTACTAGTGCTAGTACTAGGTTATAAAAAGGGGAACTACCTAGCCGAAAATAATTCTACTTTCCTCCTCATAAGTCTTTCTTGTTCGTCCGTCCTTGCCATGGCTGGTGTGCAGACCTCTAGGTCGAGTACTACTCGTAACAAGGCAGCGGCAACCAAGGCCGCGAAAAAAAGAGAGGGCTCGCCGCCTCGCAGAGACCTCAAAAGATCTCTCACGGGCAGGGGAGGGCTCCCAGGAGTGCCCTAGCCGCGGAGGTGAAGATGCCGAGCTGGCGGCGCAGGAGTCGTTATCCCTCGACGACATGCCCGATCGGCTCAATAAGCAGAAGGAGTTCATCGACGGCTTGGTGGAGCTACTGAAGGAGAGTCTCGATGACATGCCCGCTGAGCTCAATGAGCAGGGGGGTTGACCGCCGGCTTGGTGATGCTGCTGAAGAAGAGCATTGCCTTGGATAAGAAGGCGACCGGCAAAATCCTGCAACTTCAGGAGGACAATGCGAAGCTCCGCCACGAGCTTGACCTGCTGAAGGAGGAGAACGCCGGCTGGAAGAAGCTGCATGAGAAGAGTAGTTCCTCGGTGAAGATGTTGCACGCCCTCGTCATGGAACAGAAGGAGGAGTTGGCGAAGCTCCGCATCGAGCTCCCAGCTGCTGTCAAGGTACCTAATGCGGCCTTGGAAGAGATGATATAGGCTCGTGTCGAGAAATCCCGCGTCATGGACAGAATGAAGAAGATGGCAGAGGAGATGCGCGAGCAGATGGAGGTCATGGAGGCGATGAAGAAGCAGTTACGACTCTGCGGCCAGCAACCCTTCATGTAGTAGAGAGCAGTGCCCCAGACTTGTGTGTGCGTCTTCCTTCTTTTTGGGGGGGGGTAATCTTCCTTCTTCTTTTGCTCCTGTGTTTCTTCTTTTGCTTCCGGTGTTTCGCCGCACATCTAACGTTCTCTGCAAGGCATGAATAGAACAATGCTAAGATGAGCAGCGCTGTGGGATCGATGACTAGCAAATTAGATCATTTTTTATCGCCATATCGCACTTGGCTGCCGTGTTTCGTGCTCCTCCATCGTACTAGTACTCCAGTGGAAAACTTGAGTATACCGCACAGTTCTTTGCTCCTCCTTAGGTCATTGGCAACATTTATATGAGCAGTCAAATCACAAGGCCCCGCCTTCCAGCAGTAATGAGCCGTCAAATCACAAAGGCCCTCGCCTCTAGTGAAACTGATCAAGCGAGACTGCCCCGCCCTCTAGACTTTTAAATGTATACTTTTGTACAGTAGTAGTATCGATGGATTGCGCCATGGAGCAAAACTAACAAGATGAAATTAAAGAAAAAAAGGTGGTACATATAGAGAGCGCTCGTCACCAAATTATGCATATAGTACTGTTAAATAAGCTAGTACGTGCTTAGATGGGGTGCTAAATTCTATTAAAGAAATTAGCATACCTCTTTAATTCTTGGGTTTTTATTATTTATGCCACTAGTTGTGTCTCACTACTCAGTTTTGCCAGTAGAAGTTACAACCACTCAAAAATGTCATCGATTCGTGAGATGCTTGCTCAAAAATGCAATTAGATATCTCAAAAATGCCATCGTTCTGTTAGATGTTTGCTAAAAAATGCCATTAGACATTGTTATTTTCACGTCAAACCCGTTGACCATGTTATATGACAAAAATAAGCCTAGATCCACATGTCGATTCTCTCTATCTCACAATGATAAGTGTGGCCCTGCTTGTTAGGAGTAACCAAGCGAATAAATTTACAGGAAAATAAGAACGCTATTGGGATCAAGTAGGCCCCACACTTTATTGTACTGTAGTGAGATAGAGGGAGAGCTGGCACGTTGGTCCATAGGTATTTATGTCATTATAACATGGCAAAAGAGATTTGAGTCACAATAATGCTGTCCAGCACAACACACCCCTCAAATAAAACTAAGCACCCTGAAATTCTTTGACAAATAAATTTCTGGCTATATGATGGTGGCCATATATGTTGTACGTATATAATGTGAAGAAACGAGTGATAGTACTACCAACTACAAGATGAACTATAAGAAATACTAGTATGTATGTACTGAAGAGTTAAAGTAAAGAGAAGGAACATAACATACTTTTGTTGGGGGCTCAGCACAACACACCCCTCAAATAAAACTAAGCACCCTGAAATTAAACTAAGCAACTAATCTGGTAGACACTGCATTACAACCACCATGAGCAACGACACTGCCACCTTACTCGGACTCCTCGTCACGTGCTCGACTTCGTCCTTGTCCCTCTTCCTCTTGGCCGATACTTCTTTGCTTGAACCGCACACTTGGCTCTCGCTCTTCATCCAACCCTTGTAGATAATGAAACAAAGGTAGGCATCCATTGCAGCGTAATTGACGTGGTCTCTATCTAGTACATTCCACTGCCATGCAAGATGAAACTTGGGCGGAGGTTTCGTCAGTTTACCGTATGAAGGAGCAACCATGGCTATTGCCAGGGTCAGCATTGAAGGCTGACGGGAGGACACCAGCACATTCCTCTGGACGTCGAAGGGCTGGCCTACAACGAGGCCTATCCGACCCATGACTTCTTTGTCGTTCGTAAAGTCTACAGAAACGAATTTGACTTTGTCGGCCCCGAGGAAGTTCCTAAAATCCTCGCACTCAACGTCGGCATGGCATATGTGGTCGACCAAGCACAAGTTATGCACGCAAACCTGGATCACAGCGGGGTTCTTCTTCTCTTCCTACTTTAGATTCTTCTCTTTTCCCAGGACTGTGGTGTACTCAACATCTAGCCCAGCAACCCACTCATCACGCTTTGACTTTTCTAACATGTGTCTCAAGCGAGCAAGGCATCCTTTCACCGTCGCGGAAGAACGGGTGTAGATGACGTCAAACTCATCGCCGGTGATGGTTCTAACCTTGTACTCACCGCCGATCATGGAGATTTGGGACGCCATGGATTTGGGGCGAGGGTTAGGATTAGTGGAACTGCTGTAATGTGAAAGGACGGGACGACTAGGAGCGAACTACCGTAATGTTAAAGGATGGCCGAGGACGAGTAGGAGCGAACTGCTAGCGGTTTTCCGATTGTAAAAATGCTGAGTGGGGCGTGCGAACGACAGGGTAGTGGCTTGCCCGGTGGATAAATGGATTCATGCACAGTACTATGGGGGCCCAATTAGATGTCATGTCTACTAGACGCCCAATTAAATGGCTTCATGCGTCTGCGTGTTCGATGTCAAGCGTCGGGAAAATTATAGGTGATACAAAGCTTTCCATGCTCCCATGATACGGGCTTCCGAGAGCCCTTGGATATGAGATCGGACGGTTGCATGGCGTGATTCTAGACCTATGGGTGAATATCCTATCCTGGAGGGTTATTCTGCAAATTTTTAGCAACTTAGCATGCGACCGTTCGATCTCAGATCCAAGGACTGTCAGTAGCCCGTATCATGGTCGCGCCTACCACGACCGTCGCCTCGCTCGCGTGGTCGCCCCCTTGGAGATTTCAAACGGCTATAAATGAGCATTTTTTTGCCTACATCGCATGCATGAAACTACTTCCTCCGTCCAGGTGCATTAGGCTATCTGATGTTGGCATGTCATACATAGTCATCACTTAGTCACTCATACAACAAGGTTAGCTGTAAGGTTGGCTATAAGAGTAATTTTTTTTACTTCTCTCTATCTCTTTCTCCGTACTCCCTCTATTTCAGTTTACAAGTCCTGCGCGTATACCTAGGTTGTCAATTTTATCACCGTAATATAAACTATATAACACAAAAATTATACCATTTGAAAATACAACATCTGAATTTTATAATGGTGTATTTTTTGTAATATATGAATTCTATTAGGTTGGTCAAATTGACGACCTAGGAGTACGCGCACACCTTTTAAACTGAGAGAGAGGGAGTAGTATTTATTGCATTTGCCAAAAGGAGTAAGGAGTACAGTACTTGGCACCTGTATACCATGGAGGTGGTCAGGAATCGGGAGACTCATGCCGGTCGTAGTGCCGCAGTTAAAATGATAATGGCAAGTCAAATCACAGGGGCCCACGCCCCCACCTGTCCAGCAGTAACTCACCGTCAAATCACACAGCCCTACGTATGCAGCAGCCTACTCCCTCATCTTCTCGCCTCTGTCGAACCGACTAGGCAGAACTGCCCCACCTACCGTGCGGGAAAAGCCCCGCCCTCGACTTTTAAATATAATTTTCTATCCATGGATTGCGCCATGGAGCATAGCCTCAAGAAAACGGTGGTACACATGTACTCCCTCCGTTCCAAAATAGATGACCCGACTTTGTACTAACTTTGTACTAAAGTTAGTACAAAGTTGAGTCATCTATTTTGGAACGGAGGGAGTATACAGCACGCCCGTTGCGTTCGCATCGCACCCCAGACGGTCAGTCGGTCTGGCACGCCGCTCTCCGAATGGAACGCGCGTCATATTGTGTTTGCACAGACATGTGGGACCGCAATTGAGAACCGACCATAGGCACACTCCCCGGCCCCGCAAGTCGGCTGAGTTAATAGAAGAGAGAGACGAGCGATAGTACTGGAACAATGTTGTACAGACGTCGGTGTCTAGATGATCCCTGCATCACATGGAAGATCAGTTCATCCATGCATGTGACCAGACTCCAGCAGACGGCTGGATTGGCTATCATCTACATGTCGTGCAGGCTGTGTTGTACAGGTCTGTAGTTCTGATGATAAATCTAAAAAAAGGTTTCTTGTCATCTCGCAATATTAGGTGTCATGTGCTTCGGATCACTGCGAGGGTTAAACAGCGACAACTGAGTTCCTCCAAGGCGCTGGTCATCGGGGGAACATGCACGAAGACTACTCGGCTGCCATCTAGGTCAAGCCAGCTATGTTAATTAGGACATCTATCGATGGACCCCTTTTCTACGAGTTTATCTTTAATTTGAGCTTTGATCCTCGTCTAGTTTGTCCGTCAGGATTCATGTTGTCTCCTTGGGGCAGTGAGGTTATGATTTCTTGTCATGTGGCATTTTTTCATGTTATATGTTAATCCGGTGCTTCAGATCAAAATGACGACAACTGCGCCTCCGGGGCACGTGCATGAAGACTTCTCGACAGTCATTGACGAGGTCAAGCTGGCTCAGGTAGATAAAAGAAAACTACTCCACTCTATAGGAAGGAGCCTCTACGCTTGCTTGCTAGTGTTGCTCTCTTCACATTGTCTCGTCCTCTCTAGATCTAAACATGACAGCGGTGGCCACACTCTCTCTCTGCTCACCGCTAGTCACAGATCCAGCCGGATCCTCTCCACCGGGGAAGGTGAGAAGGTGCAATGTTCACGCGGTCGTCCTCGGCGACGGCTCTTACCCACTGTCGGCGTGTCCCGATCAGCGTGCCTTGTCGTTCTCTCGCACGCAGCGCCGGCTAGGGAGGACCTCCGACCCCTTCTTCCTCACTGCCGTAGTGTGTGCAGATCCGGCCTCCCGCCGCCCACCTAGCGACATCCCGGCGACCCTCAGGTATAACTTCCTTCGAAACCGGCCTTGCACTACTTCCCCAGCTCTTGACGTCGCTGCATTTGTATCTTTTACTATTTCTCAGGCCCCCTCGTAGATAGGATCGATCGGCTGTTCGAAAGCCACCTAAATTTTTACTGTTAAGAGGTAAAACTAGTTCATGCAGTCGAATCTAGTACTACTTGGTTCAAACAGGTAAGAAAGGGGTGGGGTGGGGGAAGATTTGTTACCTGAATCTAGGACTTGGTCGAAAGAGGAAATAATGGGGGTGAAAAGTAGCAGAGACTGGCTATACAACTGGTCTCTTGGTCTAATAGGGAAATAAAGGGAAATGCAATACAAACTCAATATAAACCGATCTATTGGTTGAAAAAGGAAAGAAAGTGGGGACTGGGGGACAAGTCAACAGAGTATGTCCAGCACTAGATTTGCTAGCCTCACATAGTATAAGGTGGCTATACGAACAAAAATGGGACCAACCTAGATATCATGTTCTGATGTTTGTTGCCCCGAGCCCCTCTTATGTAATGCCACTGGTAAAATGTAGCAGTCGCACTGTTAAAAGAAGGACACGTTAAACCAATGTTGTTTTCAATGTAATGCCTCCAGTAATATGAATCAATTGCACTGTTTTTCATGTCCTGCTAAATTTCCGATTAAGATAAGTTGCTTCTTTTTGTTAGAAATGCAACTGTCCTGGTCCGCCTACTCTCTCGTGCCCAAATACCAACTCTTTAGCAGCTGTTAATGTAATGTTGCTGGTAAAATGAAGCAATGGCACCCTTTAAGTAATGTCGTATTTAACTGTTGTCATAGTTAATCCTAATGCCCACACTAATATCTAGCAGTGCTGCTGCTTTAGAAATTGCTACTGTCCTTGTAGGATCGACATTCAGATAAGGACACATGCTTCTTTTCATTTGATGTATGTTTCATCACTTGTTAGTCACCCTCCTTTCCACCTTTTTTTGCAAACAGAGATATACATTTCACGCTTGATCTTAGTTGAGCTGCACAAATGATATCCAAATTATAGTTGAACATTCCACAAGCTTCACAATCAAACTTGATGTTGCTCAATTTTATTGCAACTAATGAAGAAGAAGCTGCTAGCTCATGGGACATTGCTTAATTTTAGGTGAACTGCACAAAAAGGTCCCATGAATTGAATCATCCATGTTGGTGACTGGTGTCATCCCTTCTATGATAGCATTGACTGCAGATATGGTTCCCATCACGAGGTATGTTCCTTTTTGGTCCGACCGTTTGCCAAAGATCCTGCATGTTGAGTCCACTCTTGTGCTATTGTTTTGGCACTGCCATGATAAAGCAGTAATGTTATTATTTTGCACCTTAATCTAGTGGCACTATTAATTTGAGGCAATGTTTTGGCACTGCTAGTGCCACTAATTTTTTATATATATCGAAAGAGGGGGTTTCCTCTGATTTCATTAAAGAAACCCAACCATAGATAACCATTATCTGACAACATCTCAGTGCAAACGGGCAGTTATGCAACTACTACTAGAACGAACTGAGTACTAGCAGGAGACAAGTTCGCCACATAAGCTAGGTAGGTAGGGGCGCAGCACCAGCTCGAGTTTGGATTACAACCCAAATGCTACCATAGAAACATCAGGGGGGAGATAGGGACTTAAAGAGCCAGCTTCAGCATCCCAGTCTAAGCACCCCCGGCCTCCATCCTTGCGACGCACGGTACACCTCGCTTGTCACCTGCTAGACCCTAGTGCCACTGATTAAATGAAGTAATAATATAGTTAAAATAGAGCGAGTGTCCTCTCTATCATTTCATTTCCAATGTAGATAAAGAAAGTGCTTCTCTTTGTTAGTATATGTTTCATCAACTAGTCCCATTGATAATGTTTAAGTGTTTCTGCAAACTGGGTGCTTAATTTTAGTTGATCTGCACAAATAGAGATTGGAATGTCTCAAGACCCCTCCTTGTACTACCATTGTACGCTGATGTTCATCACTGGTAGAAGGTGTATCGGGGAGAATTGGGTCGATTTCTAGTATGAGGCCTACCGTATGAGGCGTCGCAGGGCCCATCTCGCCCTCGCAGCATGGCATACTATGATACTATCGCAATATTTTCTTCTATTTATTAGTGTATGTTTCATCAACTAGTGCCACTATAATGTAATCACGCTTTTTCATTATCTGTGCAAACAGGGTTATTCAACAGCATTTTGGTGGAACTGCACGAATGTACGGATGGAACCGGCATATATGCAGAGTGTGAGGTGTGCCGAGTAAAAATTACCGACACCAACCATGCTCCATCTAAGCATTAGCATCAACCACCACCAGTGGGATGTGTGGCGCTCTCTGTGGACGGATCTTTCTTGGCAGCAAATCCTCTAACCAAATACTAGTAGCTTATATTGGCACTTTTCTAGGGAGTACTCTTTTCTGAAAGAAGCACCAATCTATTTTTCTTTATTTGTACACAGTGTCACAACTTTGTTTTTGGTCCAGAGCTATTTTAGGGTGATTGGCGTAGTACTCAGATACTGATTGTAAGCATGATTTTCATTAGCCGTCACACTGATTGTAAGCATGAGCAGATGGAAGATTAGGTTAGTGTGAAGCCGGTGGAGTCTTCGTCGACCAAACCCAACTGCAAGAGGAGAAAAGTAGTTGGCCCAATGACGCTTCCCCGCCATCCTCTCCCTCGCCGTTCACATCGTCTCACGGGGCGGCTGTCTGCCGCCGAGGAAGAGGAGGGGGCTACCCCTCCCAACCCAATAGTCGGGCAGGTTGTGAATTGTCAGGAGGAGCTTAGGGTTATCAGTATTTGCAGGTTGTGAATTGTCTTTTGTGTTGTGTATTTTGAGAGTACTTTCAGATATGAATGTCTTTTGAATTTCAGATTTGCGGTATTGAGCATATGAAGTATTTTATGAATTCTCGAGATCTATTTTTAGCACTTAAAAAATGTAGTTTCATATAGAAGTGCAGACAATGTGATTCTCAGAGAAGAAACTGCAAGTTTCAGTTTCAGATAAGAAACTGCAAGTTTCAGAGGCAGAGCATTTATATTAACACGCCCTTTTCAAACAGGGATAACATCATGTTGGAAGTTTTATTCATGGTCTAAAATGGAACTACCAGCCAGTTAACATCATGCTGATCAACATTCATGCACAGCACATCTTCATATGATGCACAGTCAAAAAGATATGCTATTTTCAAAATGCCCACACAATGTCGAGTGTGCGAAAAACAGAGAAACAAGGGATGAAGTTTTGGCAAGTGTTGGACGTGGTGTGCGTATATGACAATGGGGACCCACATGTCAATAATGGCAGAGGCAAAAAATTTGGAGATATTTTCACTGCATCAGGTGGAATCGAACCCGGGCGGAACAGCGATCGGGTAGTGTCACTTGGCCACTGGGCTAGTTCAGTAGTATCGGTAGAAATAAGGCACAGCATCTACCATTACTGTAGCATGCCTTCCCCGGCTCCGGTGGTTCGTTCTCGTCCTCCGCCGTTGTGCGCTCGCCGCGGCGCCGTTGTCTGTCGTTGTGAACATGCTGAACAAATGATAGGAATCTGGAGAGGACTGTACGTGGAGAGGCGGAAAGTCGGGACCCACCAGGTCTATGGCCGTACGCAAGCAAGTGCCTCATTGAAAAAATACTTCCCCCTAATGCCATACTGACGTTGGGGCCCACGGGTTTGTCAACATAGTTACAATTTTTTAGGTGCTTCAACGTAGTTACTAAAGGAGATAAATTTACAACGGAGCCGGGGAGCTGGCAGGTATCATTTATTATCAGTGGGCCGGCAAGTATCAGCTGGGTTGTGGGCTGCCCCGTCTAGGCTTTCTTTTTTAACATGCGCAACCCACGACATGCCGGTTTGTATTTTCTTGAGGGCCGTCATGTATCGACCGGCCTATGGACCTCCCATCCTAGGTTTTTTTCCTGAAACATCCGCAGCCCAACTTATGTATTTTTTTTTTGAAGAAAACGCAGAGGTCTGTTCTATTTTTATATATAAGAATAGGAACGCCGGGTCCAACTTATGTTTCCCTTCTAACTATATTATATACATTTATATTGTTTTATCTGTTATTATATTTTATTGTTATTGTCATCATATATTTAACAGATACTTACATATATAAGAAAACAATACCCCACGTCTTATTAACTTATAAAAATAATTTTTTAACAATAAAATCTTGGATTTTTTACATTAAGGCAACGAAAATCCTGGTGATTGTGTACAAAAGCTTGGTAAGTTTTAAGGACCAATGTAATAATAAAGCACTTATTATTTAAATATATTTATAACAAAATGCTCAGCCCCTGTTTATTTTTTGATAACATTGTTGGGCCCAACCCAACATTATGATTAGAACCAGCCCAGCAAAATTGTGTATTTCGAGAAAGTGCAAATGGGCTGTAATATTTTAGGAAAAAATAAATGGGCCGCATGGACGCTACATTATTTGTTCAGCCAGCCCAGCAAATTCGTGTATTTCGAGAAAGTGAAAATGGGTTGTAGTTTTAAAAAAATGGGCCGCATGGACGCTACATTATTTGTTCACCCAGCCCAGCAAATGGACTGTAATTCTCAAAAAAAAGATCAAATGGACTATAAATTCTGAAAAAATGGGTTGAATATGTGCCACATTTTTGGAGGCTGGAATGTGGGCCAATAGGTCGAAGCCAACGCAAGTCGTTGTCAACTTAGTCAACAAATGATTCTGACATCGGTAGCCATTGGATTTACATCCAATGATCAGCATCCATCATCAATCTCTCGTATTCTTCCTCCAGCGCCGCCGGGACCACCTGCTCCCGCCTCCTGCTGCTAGCAGCTCTGCTTCGCTGTGAAGCGCTACCCCACCACCGGCCAGGCCATCCCTCCACCCCTCCACACCTCCTGTTCTTCTCCACTGACTGCCGAACCACGCCGCACCAGAACCAGTTAACCCTCGTACACCTCTCCGTCTGCGACTCCACTCCCGCGTCTTCCCATCTCCAACTCGTTGTTGTCCGGGGCTTCGCCGTTGTCCACCACCCTGGATGCACTCGGCACGGCGTGGTCAACGCACAAAAAAGAATACTCCCCCTGCTATCTGGGACCCACCATAGTTGGAGGCTGACTTGTGGGCCTACTGACGCGGATGGAGGGCTTTGTCAACTTAGTCAATATTTCTAGATCCAGTGACCGTACGATGTTCATCCAACGGTCGTAGTGCTTCTTCAACCTCTATTCTTCTTGCTCTAGCCACCCAAACCAGCGCCGGTCGTGCCGCCTACTCCTACCTCCCGTGGCCGGCTCTACTGCCGCGCAGGCCTGACCTCCCCACCCTACTCCAACCTCTGGCTAGGCCATCCCTATACTCAACCACAACCCCTGTTATTCTGCGGAGCCAGCAGCCTCACACCGCAGCCGAACCAATCAACCCTCGTACTCCTCTCCGCGTGGGCGTCCACTGCCGCATCTTCCCCGGGTCCGAGTCGTCCCCTTCCTAGGCCGCCGTCGTCCACTGCCTTGGTGCTCTCGGTGCGGTGTGGTCAATGTGGTCAAGGAACGATTTCCATCGGAAGAGTATTGTACGTGGAGAGGCTGACAGCTGGGTCTATGATGACCCACAAGTATAGGGGATCAATTGTAGCTCTTTTCGATAAGTAAGAGTGTCGAACCCAACGAGGAGCATAAGGAAATGACAAGTGGTTTTCAGCAAGGTAATGCCTGCAAGTGGTGAAATTGTAAGTAACTGAGTAGTCTGATAACAAGATATTTTGTAACGAGCAAGTAATGATAGTAGTAACAAAAGTGCAGCAAGGTAGCCCAATCCTTTTTAGGCAAAGGACATGCCAAAACGGTCTCTTATAGTGAGCAAAGCGTTCTTGAGGGTACACGGGAATTTCATCTAGTCACTTTCATCATGTTGATTCAATTCGTGTTCGCTACTTTGATAATTTGATATGTGGGTGGACCGGTGCTTAGGTGATGTTCTTACTTGAACAAACCTCCTACTTATGATTAACCCTCCCGCAAGCATCCACAACTATGGGAAAAGTATTAAGAATAAATTCTAATCATAGCATTAAACTTTTGGATCCAATCGGCCCCTGACGGAATAGCGCATAAACTGGGGTTTAAGCTTCTGTCACTCTCGCAACCCATCATCTAATTACTACTCCACAATGCATTCCCTTAGGCCCAAACTTGGTGAAGTGTCATGTAGTCGACGTTCACATGACACCACTAAGGGAATCACAACATACATACTATCAAAATATCGAACACATATCAAGTTCACATGATTACTTGCAACATGATTTCTCCCATGACCTCAAGAACAAAAGTAACTACTCACAATGATAATCATGCTCAAGATCATAGGGGTATTAAATAGCATAATGGATCTGGACATATAATCTTCCACCGAATAAACCATATAGTAATCAACTACAAGATGTAATTAACACTACTAGTCACCCACAAGCACCAATCTATAGTTCCGGTAACAAGATTGAACACAAAAGATGAACTACAGTTTAAGATGAGATGGCTCTCTTGAAGATGTTGATGGATATAGCCCTCCCCAAGATGGGAGAGTTGTTGGTGATGATGATGACGATGGTTTCCCCCTCCGGGAGGGAAGTTCCCCGGGCGGAATCGCTCTGCCGGAGGGCAAAAGTGCTACTGCCCAAGTTCCGCCTCGAGACGGCGGCGCTCCGTCCTGAAAGTCTTCTCCTTATTTTTTCTAGGTCAAAATGACTTATATAACAGAAGATGGGCACCGGAGGTGGGCCTGGGTGAGCACAACCCACCAGGGCGCGCCCAGGTGGGTTGCGCCCACCTGGTGGGCCTCCTCTCGTGCTTATTTGCTCCAATATTCATCAAATATTCCAAAAAAAATCTCCGTTAAGTTTCCGCTTGTTTGGAGTTGTGCAGAATAGGTAGCATGATGTAGCTTTTTCAGGTCCAGATTTCCAGCTGCCGGAATTCTCCCTCTTTGTGTGTACCTTGGAAATTATGAGAGAAAAGGCATTAGAATTACTCCAAAAAGCATTATTATGCATAAAACATCATAAATAATAGTAGTAAAACATGATGCAAAATGGACGTATCAACTCCCCCAAGCTTAGACCTCGCTTGTCCTCAAGCGAAAACCGAAATCGGAAAACATGTCCACATGCTTAGAGAGAGAGAGGTGTCGATAAAAACAAAATACGGACATAGAAGCATCATGTGAATTATTATAACAACAACAAACTTAAACATAAAACTTTTATCATAGAACTTTTATCATAGACTTCTCATGAATAAGTGACAATTCATCACACAACTGAAGTATAAAGCATAAACTCTATTAGAAACCAACAAACTATGTTCTCAGTTAACTTTGCAACTACAATTCATCATCTTTTCAGGAAGGGTCATGTATTGGAGCCTTTAGGCAAGTCCACATACTCAACCATCTTATAGTCTTCTATGATTGTTAACACTCACCGCATACCCATGAGCAAAACGTTTCAACTGGACACATAGAAAGATAGGGGCTTACAGTTTCGCGTCCCAACCTATTCACCTCAAGGGTGATGACAACAATAATAACTTATGCTTCCCATATTCAACTGGACATATGTGCCTAGATCTTTCCTCACCACATGATGCTTGCCAAAGGAGAAAAATAAAAAGGAATAGAGAGAAAACTTTGACTCTTTGCATAAAATTAAATACATAAAAGTAAAAGATAGGCCCTTTGTAGAGGGAAACAGAGGTTGCCATGCGCTTATTTGTTTGTATGCTCAACCCCTTAGTGCAAAAGAACGTCACGTTGTATTGCCCCTTGTGATGGCAACCTTTATTATGCAGTCTGTCGCTTTTATTCTTCACCATCACAAGTTCGTACAATGCTAAATTTTCTCTTACACTAAATGATCTCACACTTTTAGAAGCAATTTTTATTGCCTTATTGCACCGATGACAACTTACTTGAAGGATCTTGCTCAATCCCTAGGTAGGTATAGTGGACTCTTGAAAATAAGATTTGGGGTTTCAGGGTTTTTGGATGCACAAGTAGTATCTCTACTTGGTGCGGAATTTTTGGATAGCAAAGATAGGGGCAAGCACCACATGTTAAAGGATCTATGACAATATGACTTCTATGTGAATATGAACAAACATAAATCATTACGTTGTCTTCCTTGTCCAACGTCAACAATTTTGGCATATAATATTTTGATGGGGGCTCACAATCACAAAAGATTTCTAGGATAGTGTATTTATATGTGAATCTTCTCTTCCCTTATTAATTCTTTCATGAGTTGCATCATCGACTAATGCTATGTTTGTCAATCTCTAATAAAATTTTCTACTTATACTTTTCCTTATGTGGTGTCATCACCTACCATAGGATTAGCATATGATCTTCTTGATTTATTTCCTTTCCTTTTATTTATTTCCTTTCTTTTTATTGCAACAAGAGAGTAAAGAAAGCAAAAACTCAAACTAGACTTTTATTATATATCTCGCACATGATTACAAGGATAGATCACTAAGCAAACTCTCGAAAAGAAAGGATCGAACTAAAATTTTATTCATATAAAACTAAAGATTAAACTAAAATAAGTAAAGGCAAAAGATAGTGGGGATGATACGATACCGAGGCACCTCCCCCAAGCTTGGCGGAAGCCAAGGGGAGTGCCCATACCCGATACTCAATTTTATTTTGGTGACGGAGAAGATGGTGGTGGTGATGAAGTAAATGCGATCTTGTCCTCGGATTTCCATGGCAGAGGTTCACCGTCATAAGAGGAAGAATGAGTCTCACGGGTCCTGCAACTGGCAGCCAAACTCATACCTTTGAACCTCGCCTCATATTCAAAGACTTGGTTTTGGAGATTGTATATCTGGCTTTGGAGGAAGTTGATTTGCTCGTTGAGGGTAAAGACGATGTCCTTCATGGGCTTGCCATCCACCTTGAGATCACGGGAAAGGACCCCATAGTGATTGGCATTGAGTCCACGCTCCACCATCCCCTTGCACCGGAAGACCTCCTGCTCCATAGCCTCAAGCCTGGCCTCGCAGATGTGCAGCAGCCCCTCATGCATCTAGATGGCCTAAGGGTGTTGCACCACCTCTCGCAAATATGGGTTGATGACGTTCTTGAAGAACTTGTCCTTGGAGGAGCTTGAAGCAGCCACGGTAGATGGGATCTGACAGAAAACAGCAAGAAAAGAAAACAGAGGATTTCATCGCGATACGTTGGTCAATAGGTTCGGGGGGTATATAATTTTTTTATCTTGGGAAACAAGCAAACGGAAGAAAAACGGAGTCCGGAAGGTACCCCAGGTGGGCACAACCCACCTGGGCGCGCCTGGCTACCAGGCGCGCCCTGGTATCTTGTGCCCACTAGGGTATGCTTCCTGGGAGTTTCTTATTTTCCTAATTTTCTAAATATTCCAAAACTGACAAAAAATATTTTTCCGTATTTTTTAGAGTCCGTTTACTTACCGTATCACGTACCTCCTTATTTTCACGATTCTGGAGTGTTCCGGAAGGAATCTTTTATGTGTTCTTTCGGTGTCAAAGTTTGGATAATATTACTTCCAACATTAATGGGCGTACCTGAGATATATTGTTTTATCCGTTGCCCATTAACCACCTTCGGGTTAGTACCTTCGGCATTATTTATTTTGATAGCTCCGGACCGATAAACCTCCTCGATAACATAGGGTCATTCCCATTTTGGGAGGAGTTTTCCTGCAAAGAATCTAAAATGAGAGTTGTACAACAGAACATGTTCTCCAACTTTAAACTCGCGCTTTTGAATTCTTTTATCATGCCATCTTTTAACGTTTTCTTTAAACAAGTTGGCATTTTCATAAGCTTGGGATCTCCATTCATCTAAAGAGCTAATATCAAATAACCTCATTTCACTGGCAAGTTTGAAATCATAATTGAGTTCTTTAATTGCCCAATATGCTTTATATTCAAACTCAAGAGGTAAATGACAAGCTTTTCCATAAACAATTTTATAAGGAGACATACCCATAGGATTTTTATATGTTGTTCTATAAGCCCAAAGTGCATCATCTAATTTTTTAGACCAATTGTTCCGGGACCTATTGACAGTCTTTTGCAAGATTTACTTTATTTCTCTATTGCTAAGCTCAACTAGACCACTAGACTAAGGATGATAAGGTGATGCAATTCTATGGTTAACATCATACTTGGCAAGCATTTTACGAAAAGCACCATGGATAAAGTGTGAACCACCATCAGTCATTAAATATCTAGGGACTCCAAACCTTGGGAAAATAACTTCCTTAAGCATTTTAATAGAGGTGTTGTGATCAGCACTACTGGTTGGAATAGCTTCTACCCATTTAGTAACATAATCAACAGCAACCAAAATATGTGTATACCCATTACAGGAAGGAAAAGGTCCCATGTAATCAAATCCCCAAACATCAAATGGTTCAACAACAAGTGAATAATTCATAGGCATTTCTTGACGCTTACCGATATTACCTATTCTTTGGCATTCATCACAAGATAAGACAAACTTACGGGCATAATTGAAGAGAGTAGGCCAATAAAATCTGGATTGCAATACCTTGTGAGCAGTTCTATCTCTAGCATGATGCCCTCCATATGCTTTGGAGTGAAATTTACGAAGGATTGTCCATGTTCATGCTCAGGTACACAACGTCTAATAATACCATCTACTTCTTCTTTATAAAGATGTGGGTCATCCCAAAAGTAGTGTCTTAAATCATAGAATTTTTTTCTTTTGTTGGTATGTAAAGCTAGGTGTAAATATTTTGCAGCAATGTAATTAGCATAGTCAGCATACCAAGGAGTATTATGAGCAACATTTATTGAAGCTAGCTGCTCATCAGGAAAACTATCATCAATAGGTAGTGGGTCATCAAGCACATTTTCAAGCCTAGACAAGTTATCACCTACGGGGTTCTCAGCTCCTTTTCTATCAGTAATATGTAAATCAAATTCATGTAGCAAGAGAACCCATCCATTAAGTCTAGGGTTAGCATCTTTCTTTTCCATGAGATATTTTATAGCAGCATGATCGGTGTGAACAATTACTTTTGAATCAACAATGTAAGATCAAAATTTATCACAAGCAAACACCACTGCTAGGAATTCTTTTTCAGTAGTAGCATAATTCTTTTGAGCACTGTCTAGAGTTTTACTAGCATAATGGATAACATTTAGTTTCTTATCAACTCTTTGTCCTAGAACAGCACCAATAGCATAATCACTAGCATCACACATAATTTCAAAAGGCAAGTTCCAATCAGGTGGTTGAATAATAGGTGCAGAAATTAAGGCTTTCTTGAGTGTTTCAAAGGCTTCAAAACAATCATCATCAAAAACAAAAGGAACATCCTTTTGCACAAGGTTTGTAAGAGGCCTATAAATTTTAGATAAGTCTTTAATAAATCTCCTATAGAAACCAGCATGACCTAGGAAACTACGAATACCTTTGATATCCTTAGGACATGGCATTTTCTCAATTGCATCAACCTTAGCTTTGTCCACTTCAATACCTTTTTCAGAAATCTTATGACCCAAGACAATGCCTTCATTAACCATAAAGTGGCACTTCTCCCAATTCAAGACAAGATTTGTTTGTTCACATCTCTACAAAACTCGATCAAGATTGCTTAAACAATCATCAAAAGACTTCCCATAAACAGAGAAGTCATCCTTGAAAACCTCAACAATCTTTTCACAGAAATCAGAGAATATGGCAGTCATACATCTTTGAAAGGTAGCAGGTGCATTGCATAAACCGAAAGGCATACGCCTATAAGCATAAGTTCCAAAGGGACAAGTAAAAGTGGTATTTTCTTGATTAGGTTGAGAAACGGGTATTTGCGAAAAACCAGAGTATCCATCAAGGAAGCAAAAATGTGTGTGCTTAGATAATCTTTCTAGCATTTGATCAATAAAAGGCAGAGGGTAATGATCTTTTCTAGTTGCTTTATTTAATTTTCTAAAATCAATTACCATTCTATAGCTTGTAACAATTCTTTGTGGAATGGGTTCATTCTTATCATTAGGAACAACAGTAATACCTCCTTTCTTAGGCACACAATGAACAGGACTTACCCATCTACTATCAGCTATAGGATAGATTATACCTGCTTCCAGAAGTTTTAATATTTCCGTTCTTACCACTTCTTTCATCTTTGAATTTAACCGACGTTGGTGATCAAAAACGGGTTTAGCACCAGGTTCCATATTAATTTTGTGCTGACAGAGAATGGGACTAATGCCCTTTAAATCATCAAGAGTATATCCAATAGAAGCTCGGTGCTTCCTTAGAACCTTCAGTAATCTTTCTTCTTCATGTTCTGAAAGGTTAGCACTAATAATAACAGGATATATCTTCTTTTCATCAAGATAAGCATATTTCAAAGTGTTTGGCAATTGTTTTAATTCAAACACGGGATCACCTTTAGGTGGAGGAGGACCTCCTAGAGTTTCAATAGGCAAATTGTGTTTAAGCAGAGGATGTTGTTCAAAGAAAATATCATCTATTTCATTTATTTCATGCATATGTAAATCATTTTCATGGTCTAGCAAATATTGTTCTAGTGGATCAATAGGAGGCACAGCAATAGAAGCAAGACCAATTATTTCATCCTTACTAGGCAATTCTTTTTCATGAAGCTTTCTACTAAATTCGGAGAAATTAAACTTATGAGACTCATCACCAAAACTAACACCGATAGTTTGTTTCTCACAATCTATTCTAGCATTAACGGTGTTCAAGAAAGGTCTACCAAAGATAATTGGACAAAAAACATCTTGTGGGGAACCAAGAACAAGAAAATTAGTAGGGTATTTTATTTTCCCACACAAGACTTCAACATCTCTAACAATCCCAATAGGCGAAATAGTATCTCTATTAGCAAGTTTAATAGTAACATCTATGTCTTCTATCTGTGCAGGTGCTATGCCATCCATAATTTCTTGATATAAGGTGTAAGGAATAGCCCTCACGCTAGCACCTATGTCACATAAACCATGATAACAGTGATCCCCTATTTTAACTGAGACAACGGGCATGCCAACAACAGGTCTGTGTTTATGCTTTTTATCATGTTTGGCAATTCTAGTAGCTTCTTCCCCGAAGTAAATAACATGCTCGTCTACATTTTCTTCCAAGAGATCCTTAACCATAGTTTAGGTGTTCATCTAGTTAAGGTGTTCTAATATAACTTTTGTTGACCACAGTTGAAACTTTAGCATGTTCCTTTATCCTAACAGGGAAAGGTGGTTTCTCAATATAAGCAGTAGGAACAACTGGATCAACATTATAAAGTATAGTTTCTTCTTTAAGTGGTACCGGTTCTTTAACTTCTTCTTTAACAGGTGGATGATATTTAAACCACTTCTCTTTAGGGGGATCAACATGAGTAGCAAATGATTCACAAAAGGAGGCTACTATCTCAGAGTCAAGTCCATATTTAGTGCTAAACTTTTGAAAAGCATCGGTATTCATAAAAGATTTAACACAATCACACTTAAGCTTAATACCTGACTCTTTACCTTCGTCGAGTTCCCAATCTTCAGAGTTGCGTTTAATTCTTTCCAACAGATCCCACCGGAATTCAATAGTCTTCTTCATGAAGGAACCAGTACAAGAAGTATCGAGCATGGATTGATCATCACGAGAAAGCCGAGCATAAAAATACTGAATAATAATTTCTCTCGAGAGCTCATGATTGGGGCATGAATATAACATTGACTTGAGCCTCCCCCAAGCTAGAGCGATGATTTCTCCTTCATGAGGCCAAAAATAACATATGCAATTCCGATCACGATGAACTAGATGCATATGATAAAATATTTGGTGGAACTCCAATTTCAATCGATTCCAATTCCAAGATCCAATATCATCGCATAGCCTATACCATGCCAATGATTTTCCCTTCAAAGATAAAGGGAAAACCTTCTTCATAACTTCATCTCCGGGTAGACCTGCAAGCTTAAACAATCCAAAAATTTGTTCCACATATATCAAGTGCATATCAGGATGTCCGGTTCCATCTCCGGCATAAGGATTAGCTAGCAGTTGTTCTATCATACCCGAAGGAATTTCATATTCAATATTTTCAGTAGGTGCACTAGGTTGAGGGGTAGCTAATTGTGGTTCTGGTCGAGGTGAAGATACCCCGAACAAACCCCTCCATGGATTGTTTTCCATAGTAACAAGTGACAGTAAATTTCAACACACTATATAAATGTTTCCTTACCAAATTCCACTTACCAAAGGCGCTTCACTCCCCGGCAACGGCGCCAGAAAATAGCCTTGATGACCCACAAGTATAGGGGATCAATTGTAGCTCTTTTCTATAAGTAAGACTGTCGAACCCAACGAGGAGCAGATGGAAATGACAAGTGGTTTTCAGCAAGGTAATGCCTGCAAGTGCTGAAATTGTAAGTAACCGAGTAGTTTGATAGCAAGATATTTTGTAACAAGAAAGTAATGATAGTAGTAACAAAAGTGCAGCAAGGTAGCCCAATCCTTTTGACGCAAAGGACAGGACAAAACGGCCTCTTATAGTGAGCAAAGCGTTCTTGAGGGTACACGGGAATTTCATCTAGTCACTTTCATCATGTTGATTCGATTCGTGTTCGCTACTTTGATAATTTGATATTTGGGTGGACCGGTGCTTAGGTGTTGTTCTTACTTGAGCAAACCTCCTACTTATGATTAACCCTCCCGCAAGCATCCGCAACTACGGGAAAAGTATTAAGAATAAATTCTAACCATAGCATTAAACTTTTGGATCCAATCGGTCCCTTACGGCATAGCACATAAACTGGGGTTTAAGCTTCTATCACTCTCGCAACCCATCATCTTATTACTACTCCACAATGCATAACCTTAGGCCCAAATATGGTGAAGTGTCATGTAGTCGATGTTCACATGACACCACTAAGGGAATCACAACATACATACTATCAAAATATTGAACACATATCAAGTTCACATGATTACTTGCAACATGATTTCTCCCGTGACCTCAAGATCAAAAGTAACTACTCACAAATGATAATCGTGCTCAAGATCAGAGGGGTATTAAATAGCATAATGGATATGAACATATAATCTTCCACCGAATAAACCATATAGTAATCAACTACAAGATGTAATCAACACTACTAGTCACCCACAAGCACCAATCTATAGTTCCGGTAACAAGATTGAACACAAGAGATGAACTAGGGTTTAAGATGAGATGGTGCTGTTGAAGATGTTGATGGAGATAGCCCTCCCCAAGATGGGAGAGTTGTTGGTGATGATGATGACGATGATTTCCCCCTCCGGGGGGGTAGTTCCCCCGGCGGAATCGCTCCGCCGGAGGGCAAAAGTGCTCCTGCCCAAGTTCCGCCTTGAGACGGCGGCGCTCCATCCCGAAAGTCTTCTCCTTATTTTTTTTTTCTAGGTCAAACTGACTTATATACCAGAAGATGGGCACCGGAGGTGGGCCTGGGTGAGCACAACCCACCAGGGCGCACCTGGGTTCCCTTGCGCGCCCAGGTGGGTTGTGCCCACCTGGTGGGCCTCCTCTTGTACTTATTTACTCCAATATTCATCAGATATTCCAAAAAATCTCCGTGAAGTTTCAGCTTGTTTGGAGTTGTGCAGAATAGGTAGCCTGACATAGCTTTTTCAGGTCCAGATTTCCAGCTGCCGGAATTCTCCCTTTTTGTGTGTACCTTGCAAATTATGAGAGAAAAGTCATTAAAATTACTCCAAAAAGCATTATTATGCATAAAAGCATCATAAATAACACTAGGAAAACATGATGCAAAATGGACGTATTAGTCCACGGCCGCAGCGAGGTGCCTCATTATTACACGCAAAATAATGATTCATCCACCTAACAGCAGGGACCCACCGGACGGGCCACCATATTTCGCAAAAAAACGTTTCCTCCCTGACTGTTGGGACCCACCAGCTACATCTTCGCACGCAAGGAAGGGTGTCCATATTACGGGCAAAAAATATGATTCTCCCCCTGACAGCTGGGACCCACCAGCTATATCTTTGCACGCAAGGAAGTGCCTCCTTACCTCCATGACAGTTGGGACTCACCCGGTCGAACGTAGGGTTGTCTGTCTGGTCGCGAACATGTACATACATACTGGTCGATCGGTCTGTGTGCAGGCTGCAGCGATGAACCGTGGCCGAGTAAGGAAGGGCACGTGTCGTAGTAGAGGCACGGACGTAGCATGTCACACAGTCCCGTCTATATCGTGTACACGTACGTACAGCCAGGGTGCAAGAAAGTAAATACGGCCACATACGTACATACGGGCGGGGTCTCGAACGCCTACTCGCGCATACATACGGCCAGGGCTCGTGTACATGGACATGCAGCGGAGAGCAGCGACGGCGTCCTGTTCATCGGCAACCAACCGGCTGGGTCGGAACGGAGAAACTGCATCATGTTCATCGGGAGGCAATGGAATGCGTCCTGTTCATCGGGAGCCAACCGCTTGGACGGAACAGCCGAAATGAGGCCTGGCGTATCGCAGAACAGAGGAAATGGCCTTCTGTTCGACCGCCTACGGTCGAAAAGGGATCCTGTTCACCGGGAGGGGTCTGGCGTACCGCAAAACAGAGGAAGTAGTCTTCTCTTCGACCTCCTACATTCGAAATGGGTCCTGTTTATCGGGAGGGGTGTGGCGTACCGCAAAACGTTGGAAACGGACTTCTCTTCGACCTCCTATGGTCGAAACAGGGGTCCTGTTCATCGGGAGGGGTGTGGCGTACCGCAAAATGGGACTCCACGGGCTACTGTTTATCCACCGTCTACTGCCTTGCTCCAGCCTCCATGGGCTACTGTTCATCCACTGCCAACCTCTTCCAGCCTCCACCTACGATTGTTCATCCACGGCGTCTCCCTCCTGCCTCCACCAGCTACTGTTCATCCACGGGCTCCTGTTCATCCAGCCTCCACCGGCTACTGTTCAACCAGCCCTCCATGGGCTACTGTTCATCCAGCCCTCCACGGGCTACTGTTCAACCAGCCCTCCACGGGGTCTTCTCTTCGACCTCCTACGGTCGAAATGGGTTCCTGTTGATCGGGAGGGGTGTGGTGTACCGCAAAACGGAGGAAACGGACTTCTCTTCCACCTCCTACGGTTGAAACAGGGGTCCTGTTCATTGGGAGGTGTGTGGTGTACCGTAAAATGGGACTCCATGGGCTACTATTTATCCACCGTCTACTGCCTCGCTCCAGCCTCCATGGGCTACTGTTCATCCACCGCTGACCTCGTCCAGCCTCCACCTGCAATTGTTCATCCACGGCGTCTCCCTCCAGCCTCCACCAGCTACTGTTCATCCAAGGCTCATGTTCATCTAGCCTCCACCGGCTACTATTCAACCAGCCCTCCACGGGCTACTGTTCATCCAGCCCTCCACCGGCTAATGTTCAACCAGCCCTCCACCGGCTACTGTTCATCCAGCATTGGGCTCGATCGGGGTCCTGCTCATCCAGCGACAACGGCCTCTACTACCACGGGGTCCTATTCATCCAACCCCCACCGGGAACTGTTCATCCAACCCCCAACAAAGCTCACTGTTCATCAAGAGGCAGCAGGTTCGATCGGCTTCTGTTAGCAGTATTAGCGAAGGAATCGCTCGATCGGGTTCATTTAACAGCCAGGGGTCGATCGATCGCTCGGGTTCAGTAATGCATAGCCAGTGCAATCGCTCGGGTTCAGTAGGCGAACGGCTCGCTCGGGTTCAGTTAGAGCCCAACGCCTCGCACCACACGCGCGTACGTGTATGAGAGAAACACGCAATCCCTCCATGCATCGCTCGGCCCCGACCACCCATCGTAACCAGGAACTCCCCGATATTTTCCTCGCCCTCGCTTCTTCCACGGTTTTTCCCGTCATGGACGGCCCAAAGAATGTCATGCAGCTGCGTCTCTGGCCCGCCCAGGACAAAAAGCCCATTTTTTGTCATGTTTTTTTGCCATAGAAGTAGGAGCCCACCACATCTATGATGATACTGGGTTTTATCACAATTATCGTCATAGAAGTGTCATAAGCATGACAGGAAAAAAATGTGTTCGGACCAAAATGTCACGGATGTGTCTTTTTTTTGTAGTGCCCCCTCTTTCCTTCCACCTTGTTTATACAAGGAAGGGGGCGCGGGGCAAGGCAGGGGCCCTAGGGGCTGGCGGCCAGCCCTAGGGCGTGCCCTGGTTGCCTCCCCTCCCCCTCCCACCTATATATATGTGGGGAGGGGGTGCCACATAGGGGCACAACATTGTCTTAGTCATGTGCAGTGCCTCCGTCTACCGTTTACTCCCCCAGTCATATTTTCATAGTGCTTAGGTGAAGCCCTGCGAGGATCACTTCACCATCACCGTCACCATGCCTTCGTGCTGACGGAACTCATCTACTACCTTGACGTCTTGCTGGATCAAGAAGGCGAGGGACGTCACCGAGCTAAACGTGTGCAGAAGGCGGCGGTGCCGTGCGTTCGGTACTTGATCGGTTGAAGCGCTAAGAAGTTCGACTACATCAACCGCATTGAGAAACGCTTCCGCTTACGGTCTACGAGGGTACGTAGACACACTCCCCCTCGTTGATATGCATCTCCATGGATAGATCATTGCGTGTGCGTAGAATTTTTTTGTTTGCCATGCAACGTTTCCCAACAGTGGCAGCCGAGCCAGGTCTATGCGTAGATGATATGCACGAGTAGAACACAAAGAGTTGTGGGCGGTGATAGTCATACTACTTACCACCAATGTCTTATTTTGATTCGGCGGTATTGTGGGATGAAGCAGCCCAGACCAACCTTACATGTCCACACACATGAGACCGGTTCCACCGACAGACATGCAACTAGTTTTGCATAAAGGTGGTTGGCGGGTGTCTGTTTCTCCTACTTTAGTTGAATCGAATTTGACTGCGGCCGGTCCTTGAAGAAGGTTAAAATAGCAAAGTTGACGAAACACCGTTGTGGTTTTATGCGTAGGTAAGAACGGTTCTTGCTAGAAGCCCATAGCAGTCACGTAAAACTTGCAACAACAAAGTAGAGGACGTCTAAATTGTTTTTGCAGGGCATGTTGTGATGTGATATGGTCAAGACAGGATGTGATATACGTTATTGTATGAGATGATCATGTTTTGTCAGTTATTGGCAACCGGCAGGAGCCTTATGGTTGTCTCTTTATTATATGAAATGCGAACGCCAAGTAATTGCTTTAATTTATCACTATGCGTTAGCGATAGTTGTAGAAGCAATAGTTGGCGAGACGACCACGACACAACGATGGAGATCAAGGTGTCGAGCTGGTGACGATGGAGACCATAACGATGCTTTGGCGATGGAGATCAAAAGCATAAGATGATGATGGCCATATCATGTCACAAATTTTGATTGCATGTGATGTTTATCTTTTATGCATATTATTTTGCTTAGTGCGCCGGTAGCATTATAAGATGATCCCTTCACTTAATTTCAAGGTAAAAGTGTTCTCCATGAGTATGCACCGTTGGTACAGTTTGTCATGTTGAGACACCACGTGATGATCAGGTGTGATAGACTCTACGTTCACATACAGCAGGTGCAAGACAGTTTTGCACATGCGGAATACTTGGGTTAAACTTTACGAGCCTAGCATGTACAAACATGGCCTCAGAACAATGGAGACCGATAGGTCGAACGTGAATCATATAGTAGATATGATCAACATAGATATGTTCACCATTGATGACTACCCCATCTCACGTGATGGTCGGACATGGGTTAGTTGATTTTGATCATGTATCACTTAGATGACTTGAGGGATGTCTATTTAAGTGGGAGTTCTTAAGTAATTTGATTAATTGAACTTAATTTATCATGAACTTAGTCCTGATAGTATTTGCATATCTATATTTTAGATCAATAGCTCGCGTTATAGCTGCCCTATTTTTGATATGTTCCTAGAGAAAAATAAGTTGAAAGATGATAGTAGCAAAGATGCGGACTGGGTCCATGATCTGAGGATTATCCTCATTGCGGCACAGAAGAATTATGTCCTTGATGCACCGCTAGGTGACAGACCTATTGCATGAGCATATGCAGACGTTATGAATGTTTGGCAAGCTCGATATGATGACTACTTGATAGTTTAGTGCACCATGCTTTACGGCTTAGAACCGGGACTTCAAAAACATTTTGAATGCCATGGAGCATATGAGATGTTCCAAGATCTGAAATTGGTATTTCAGACTCATACCCATGTCGAGAGGTATGAGACCTCTGACAAGTACTTTGCCTACAAGATGGAGGAGAATAGCTCAACCAGTGAGCATGTGCTCAGAAATGTCTGGGTACTACAATCGCTTGAATCAAGTGGGAGTTAATCTTCCAGATAAGATAGTGATTGGCAAAATTCTCTAGTCACTATCACCAAGCTACTAGAACTTCGTTATGAACTATAATATACAAGGGGTGAGGAAAATGATTCCCGAGCTCTTCGCGATGCTGAAATCGGTGATGGTAGAAATCAAGAAAGAGCATCAAGTGTTGATGGTTAACAAGACCACTAGTTCCAAGAAAAGGGGAAAGGGAAAGAAAGGGAACTTCAAGAAGAATGGAAAGCAAGTTTTCACTCCCGGGAAGAAGCCCAAAGCTGGACCCAAGCCTGAAACTAAGTGTTTCTACTGCAAAAGGAATGGTCACTAGAAGCAGAACTGCCCTAAATACTTGGCGGATAAGAAGGATGGCAAAGTGAACAAAGGTATATTTGATATACATGTTATTGATGTGTACTTTACTAGTGTTTATAGCAACCCCATGGTATTTGATACTGGTTCAGTTGCTAAGATTAGTAACTCAAAACGGGAGTTGCAGAATGAACAGAGACTAGTTTAGAACGAGGTGACGATGTGTGTTGGAATTTGGAAGTGATTCCAAGGTTGATACGATCACAATCGCACACTCCCTCTACCTTCGGGATTAGTGTTGAACCTAAATAAATGTTATTTGGTGTTTTGCGTTGAGATGAATATGACTGGATCATGTTTACTGCAATACGGTTATTCATTTAATTCAGAGAATAATTGTTGTTCTGTTTACATGAATAAAACCTTCTATGGTCATACACCCAATATGAATGGTTTATTGAATCACGATCGTAGTGATACACATATTCATAATATTGATGCCAAAAGATGCAAAGTTGATAATGATAGTGCAACATACTTGTGGCACTGTTGTTTAGGTCATATTGGTGTGAAGCACATGAAGAAACTCCATACGGATGGGCTTTTGGAACCACTTGATTATGAATCATTTGATACTTGCGAACCATGCCTCATGGGCAAGATGACTAAAACTCCGTTCTCCGGAACAATGGAGCGAGCTAATGACTTATTCTAAATAATACATACCGATGTATGCGGTCCGATGAGTGTTGAAGCACGCGGTGGGTATCATTATTTTCTGACCTTCACAGATGATTTGAGCAGATATGGGTATGTCTACTTAATGAAACACAAGTCTGAAACATTTGAAAAGTTCAAAGAATTTCATAGTGTAGTGGAGAATTATCGTAACAAGAAAATAGAGTTTCTATGACGTAATCGCAGAGGCGAATATTTGAGCTACGAGTTTGGCCTTCATTTAAAACAATGTACAATAGTTTCACAACTCATGCCACCTGGAACACCACAGCGTAATGGTGTGTCCAAACATCGTAACCGTACTTTATTGGATATGGTGCGTTCTATGATGTCTCTTACCGACTTACCAATATCATTTTGGGGTTATGCATTAGAGACAACCGCATTCACATTAAATAGGGCACCATCTAAATCCATCGAGACAACACCATATGAACTATGGTTTGGCAAGAAACCTAAGTTGTCGTTTCTTAAAGTTATGGGTTGCGACACTTATGTCAAAAGGCTTCAGCCTAATAAGCTCGAACCCAAATCGGAAAAGTGTGTCTTCATAGGATACCCTAAAGAAACAATTGGGTGCACCTTCTACCACAGATCCGAAGGCAAGATCTTTGTTGCCAGAAATGGAACCTTTCTAGGGAAGGAGTTTCTCTCGAAAGAAGTGAGTGGGAGGAAAGTAGAGCTTAATGAGGTAATCGTACCTTCTCTCAATTTGGAAAGTAGCACATCAGAGAAATCCGTTCTCGTGATGCCTACAACAACTAGAGAGGAAGCTAACGATGATGATCATGAAACTTCGGATCAAGTTACTACTAGACCTCGTAGGTCGAACAGAGCACGTTCCGCACCAGAGTGGTACGGTAATCCTGTCCTGGAAGTCATGTTACTAGACCATGACGAACCTACGAACTATGAAGAAGCAATGATGAGACCAGATTCTGACAGATGGCTTGAGGCCATGAAATCTCAGATAGGATTCATGTATGATAACAAAGTATGGACTTTGGTGGACTTGCCCGATGATCGGCAAGCCATTGAGAATAAATGGATCTTCAAGAAGAAGACTGACGCTGATGGTAATGTTACTGTCTACAAAGCTCGACTTGTCGCAAAATGTTTATTGACAATTTCAAGGGGTTAACTACAATGAGACTTTCTCACCTGTAGCAATGCTTAAGTCCGTCTGAATCATGTTAGCAATTGCCGCATTTTATGATTATGAAATCTGGCAAATCGATGTCAAAACTGCATTCCTTAATGGATATCTCAAAGAAGAGTTGTATATGATACAACCAGAAGGTTTCGTCGATCCTAAAGGTGCTAAAAAAGTGTGCGAGCTCCAGCGATCCATCTATGGACTGGTGCAAGCATCTCCGAGTTGGAATATATGCTTTGATAAGGTGATCAAAGCATATGGTTTTATACAGACTTATGGTGAAGCCTGTATTTACAAGAAAATGAGTGGGAGCTCTGTAGCATTTCTGATATTATATGTGGATGACATATTATTGATTGGAAATGATACATAATTTCTGGATAGCATAAAAGGATACTTGAATAAGAATTTTTCAATGAAAGACCTCGGTGAAGCTACTTATATATTGGGCATCAAGATATATAGGGATATATCGAGACGCTTAATAGGACTTTCACAAAGCACATACCTTGACAAGATTTTGAAGTTCAAAATGGATCAGTCAAAGAAAAGGTTCTTGCCTATGTTGCAAGGTGTGAAGTTGAGTAAAAAAATCAAAGCCCGACCACGACAGAAGATAGAGAGAGAATGAAAGTCATTCCATGTGCCTCAGCCATAGGTTCTATAAAGTATGAAATGTTGAGTACAAGACATATTGTGTACCTTGCCATGAGTTTGGCAAGGGGGTACAATAGCGATCCAGGAGTAGATCACTGGACAGCGGTCAGAATTATCCTTAGTTACCTAAGACTACTAAGGAAATATTTCTCAGTTATGGAGGTGATAAAGATTTTGTCGTAAAGAGTTACATCGATGCAAGCTTTGACACCGATTTAGATGACTCTGAGTCTCAATCTAGATACATATTGAAAGTGGGAGCAATTAGCTAGAGTAGATCCATGCAGAGCATTGTAGACGTAGAAATCTGCAAAATACATACATATCTGAATGTGGCAGACTCGTTGACTAAACCTCTCTCACAAGCAAAACATGATCACACCTTAGTACTCTTTGGGTGTTAATCACATGGCGATGTGAACTAGATTACTGACTCTAGTAAACCCTTTGGATGTTGGTCACATCGCGATGTGAACTATGGGTGTTAATCACATGGTGATGTGAACTATTGGTGTTAATCACATGGCGATGTGAACTACATTATTGACTCTAGTGCAAGTGGGAGTCTGAAGGAAATATGCCCTAGAGGCAATAATGAAGTTGTTATTTTATATTTCCATACTCATGATAAAGGTTTGTTATTCATGCTAGAATTGTATTGATCAGAAACTTAAAATACATGTGTGAATACATAAGCAAATACTGTGTCCCTAGTGAGCCTCTACTAGACTAGCTCGTTGATCAAAGATGGTTAAAGTTTCCTAACCATAGACATGTGTTGTCATTTGATAACGGGATCACATCATTAGGAGAATTATGTGATGGACAAGACCCATCCGTTAGCTTGGCATTATGATCGCTCAGTTTTATTGCTATTGCTTTCTTCATGTCAAATACATATTCCTTCGACTATGAGATTGTGCAACTCCTGGATACCGGAGGAATGCCTTGTGTGCTATCAAATGTCACAACGTAACTGGGTGATTATAAAGATGTTCTACAGGTATCTCCGAAGGTGTTTGTTGAGTTGGCATAGATCGAGATTAGGATTTGTCACTCCGAGAATCGGAGAGGTGCCTCTGGGCCCTCTCGGTAATACACATCATAAGCTTGCAAGCAAACGACTAAGGAGTTAGTCATGAGGTGATGTATTATGGAACGAGTAAAGAGACGTGCCAATAACGAGATTGAACTAGGTATGAAGATACCTACGATCGAATCTCGGGCAAGTAACATACCGATGGACAAAGGGAATTACGTATGTTGTCATAACGGTTCGACCGATAAGGATATTTGTAGAATATGCAGGAGCCAATATGGGCATCCAGGTTCCGCTATTGGTTATTGACCAGAGAGGTGTCTCGGTCATGTCTACATAGTTCTCGAACCCGTAGGGTCCGCACGCTTAACATTCGTTGACGATATAGTATTATATGAGTTATGTGATTTGGTGACCGAATGTTGTTTGGGGTCCCGAATGAGATCACGTACATGATGAGGAGTCTCGAAATGGTCAAGAGATAAAGATCGATAGATAGGACGATAATATCCGGACACAGGAAGTGTTCGGGAGGGTACCGGGTACATATTGGGTCACTGGAAGGGGTTCCGGGCACCCCCGGCAAAGATATGGGCCTTATGAGCCAAGGGAGGGAACACACCAGCCCACAAGGGGCTGGTGCGCCCCATAGAAGGCCAGCCAATGAGGAGGAGAAGGAAAGAGGGGAGGGAAAGGAAAGTGTGGAGTAGGACTCCCTCTTCCTTCCCTCTCCCCCCCCCCTCTTTCCTTCCACCTTGTTTATACAAGGAAGGGGGGCGCAGGGCAACGCAGGGGCCCTAGGGGCCGGCGGCTAGCCCTAGGGCACGCCCTGGCTGCCTCCCCTCCCCCTCCCACCTATATATATGTGGGGAGGGGGCGCCACACAGGGACACAACATTGTCTTAGCTGTGTGCGGCGCCCCCGTCCACCGTTTACTCCCCCGGTCATATTTTTGTAGTGCTTAGGCGAAGCCCTGTGAGGATCACTTCACCACCACCGTCACCATGCCGTCGTGCTGACGGAACTCATCTACTACCTCGATGTCTTCCTGGATCAAGAAGGCGAGGGACGTCACCGAGTTGAACGTGTGCAGAACGCGGAGGTGTCGTGCGTTCTGTACTTGATCGGTTGAAGCGCGAAGAAGTTCGACTACATCAACCTCGTTGAGAAACGCTTACGCTTACGGTTTACGAGGGTACGTAGACACATTCTCCCCCTCGTTGCTATGCATCTCCATGGATAGATCTTTGCATGTGCGTAGAATTTTTTTTGTTTTCCATGCAATATTTCCCAACATGAATATGATCCGTTCCATGGTTATGAAACTGAAACTGTTGTGGCACATCTTACTAAGTTGACTGACATAGCCACCCTTTTTGCTCATGATGATAAAATTCGCTACTATTATATTGTCAAATTATTTCCGTTCTCATTAAAGGGTGATGCTAAGACTTGGTATAATACTCTTGCTCCTGGTTGTATGCGTAGTCCCCAGGATATGATTTACTAATTCTCTGAAAATATTTTCCTGCTCATAAGAAACAAGCTGCCTTACAGGAAATATTTAACTTTGCGCAAATTGAAGAAGAGAGTCTCCCACAAGCTTGGGGGAGGCTTCTCCAATTGCTTTATGCTTTGCCTGATCATCCTCTTAATAAAAATGAAATACGTGATATCTTCTATAATGGACTAACCGATGCTTCTGGGGATTTCCTAGATAGTTGTACTGGTTGTTGATGTCTGCTAGGACTACGTCGGTATTTCCCCAAAGAGGAAGGGATGATGCAGCACAGGAGCGGTAGGTATTTCCCTCAGTGATGAAACAAAGGTTATCGAACCAGTAGGAGAACCAAGCAACACAACGTAAACAGCACCTGCACACAAATAACAACCACTCGCAACCTGACGTGTTAAAGGGATTGTCAATCCCTTTCGGGTAATGGCGCCAGAAATTGGCACGAGGAGGGGAGGAAGTTGTAATAGATTGATAGATCGAATGCCAAATAAATAAATAATAATAAAACACAGCAAGGTATTTTTGTATTTTTGGTTTAATAGATCTGAAAATAAATGCAAAGGAAAAGTAGATCGCAAAGGCAAATATATGAGAAAGAGACCCGGGGGCCGTAGGTTTCACTAGTGGCTTCTCTCAAGAAAAATAGCAAACGGTGGGTGAACAAATTACTGTTGGGCAATTGATAGAACTTCAAATAATCATGAAGATATCCAAGCAATGATCATTATATAGGCATCACGTCCAAGATTAGTAGACCGACTCCTGCCTACATCTACTACTATTACTCCACACATCGACCGCTATCCAGCATGCATCTAGTGTATTAAGTTCATGGAAAAATGGAGTAATGCAATAAGAATGATGACATGATGTAGACAAGATCTATCTATGTAGAGATAGACCCAATCGTTTTATCCTTAGTAGCAACGATACATACGTGTCGGTTCCCCTTCTGTCACTGGATCAAGCACCGTAAGACACCTCTTCCCATTGCACCTCTTCCCATTGCAAGATAAATAGGTCAAGTTGGCAAACAAAACCCAAATATCGGAGAAGAAATATGAGGCTATAAGCAATCATGCATATAAGAGATCAAAGAAACTCAAATAACTTTCATGGATATAAAACGATAGATCTAATCATAAACTCAAAGTTCATCGGATCCCAACAAACACACCGCAGAAAGAGTTACATCATATGGATCTCCAAAAGACCATTGTATTGAGAATCCAGCGAGAGAGAGGAAGCCATCTAGCTACTAACTATGGACCCGAAGGTCTACAAAGAACTACTCACGCATCATCGGAGAGGCACCAATGGAAGTGGTGAACCCCTCCGTCATGGTGTCTAGATTGGATCTGGTGGTTCTAGACTTTGCGGCGGCTGGAATTGATTTTCGTGGACTCCCCTAGGGTTTATGGAATATTGGGGTATTTATAGAGCAAAGAGGCGGTCCGGGGGCACCCGTGGTGGGCACAACCCACCAGGGCGCGCTTGGGCCTCCTGGCGCGCCCTGGTGGGTTGTGCTCCCCTGGGAGCACCCCCAGGCGCAGCCTTGGCCCATTAGGTGTCTTCTGGTCCCAAAAAATTCTCCGAGAAGTTTCGTTGCATTTGGACTCCGTTTGGTATTGATTTCCTGTGATGTAAAAAACATGCAGAAAACAGCAACTGGCACTTGGCATTATGCTAATAGGTTAGTACCAAAAAATGATATAAAATGACTATAAAATGATTATAAAACATCCAAGATTGATAATATAATAGCATGGAACAATCAAAAATTATAGATAAGTTGGAGACGTATCATCATCCCCAAGTTTAACTCCTACTCGTCCTCGAGTAGGTAAGTGATAAAAACAGAATTTTTCATGTGGAATGTTGCCTAACATGTCATATCATATTCTTTTCTTTATAGCATGGCCATTTGGACTTTTATGTGATTCAAAGCAATAGTCTAGTTTTGACATGATAATTTAAATACTCAAGCATATCAACAAGTGATAACCCACAAGTATAGGGGATCGCAACAGTTTTCGAGGGTAGAGTATTCAACCCAAATTTATTGATTCGACACAAGGGGAGCCAAAGAATATTCTCAAGTATTAGCAGTTGAGTTGTCAATTCAACCACACCTGGATAACTTAATATCTGCAGCAAAGTATTTAGTAGCAAAGTAGTATGATAGTAGTGATAACGGTAGCAAAAGTAATATTTTTGGGTTTTGTAGTAATTGTAACAGTAGCAACGGAAAAGTAAATAAGCGAAGAACAATATGTGAAAAGCTCGTAGGCATTGGATCGGTGATGGAGAATTATGCCGGATGCGATTATTCATGCAACATTTATAACATAGGGTGACACGGAACTAGCTCCAATTCATCAATGTAATGTAGGCATGTATTCCGAATATAGTCATACGTGCTTATGGAAAAGAACTTGCATGACATCTTTTGTCCTACCCTCCCGTGGCAGCGGGGTCCTAGCGGAAACTAAGGGATATTAAGGCCTCCTTTTAATAGAGTACCGGACCAAAGCATTAACACATAGTGAATACATGAACTCCTCAAACTACGGTCATCACCGGGAGTGGTCCCGATTATTGTCACTTCGGGGTTGTCGGATCATAACACATAGTAGGTGACTATTGACTTGCAAGATAGGATCAAGAACTCACATATATTCATGAAAACATAATAGGTACAGATCTGAAATCATGGCACTCGGGCCCTAGTGACAAGCATTAAGCATAGCAAAGTCATAGCAACATCAATCTCAGAACATAGTGGATACTTGGGATCAAACCCTAACAAAACTAATTCGATTACATGATAAATATCATCCAACCCATCATCGTCCAGCAAGCCTATGATGGAATTACTCAGGCACCACGGTGAGCATCATGAAATTGGTGATGGAGGATGGTTGATGATGACGATGGCGACAGGTTGCCCTCTCCGAAGCCCCGAACGGACTCCAGATCAGCCCTCCCAAGAGAGATTAGGGCTTGGCGGCGGCTCCGTATCGTAAAACGCGATGAATCCTTCTCTCTGATTTCTTTTCTCCCCGAACGTGAATATATAGAGTTGGACTTGAGGTCGGTGGAGCACCAGGGGGGGCACGAGGCAGGGGGCGCGCCCAGGGTTTCAGGTCATTCCGAGAACTTTTGTTTCTGCACAAGAATAACACCGTGGCAATTCTGCTGAAAATAGCGCAGTCCGGGTTAGTTCCATTCAAATCATGCAAGTTAGAGTCCAAAACAAGGGCAAAAGTGTTTGGAAAAGTAGATACGACGGAGACGTATCAACTCCCCCAAGCTTAAACCTTTGCTTGTCCTCAAGCACTAGTAGAAAAGAGGGCTTTGCTTCAGGCCGGGTCAGCCCATTAGTCCCGGTTCAGTCCAGAACCGGGACCCATGGGGGCACTGGTCCCGGTTCGTGAGGCCAGGGGCCTGCCGGGCCTCGTGGGGGCATTGGTCCCGGTTCGTCTGGCACCTTTGGTCCCGGTTGGTGGGACGAACCGGGACCAATGGGCCTCGCTCCTGGCCCACCACCATTGGTCCCGGTTGGTTGCTTGAACCGGGACCACAGGATGCATCCCCGTAGTACATTAAGGGCGTGCATGATTTTCCCTGTAGTGTATAATGCACGCAGATGAACCGGCAATGGATGTACGGTGACAGACACACCTCCGAGTACATTAAGGGCATGCATGATTTTCTCGAAGTGGCTGAGGCAAACAAGCAGAATGGTTTTATGTGTTGTCCATGCCCTAAATGTGGGAATACGAAGTCTTACTCTGACCGGAAAATCCTTCACACCCACCTGCTTTACAAGGGTTTCATGCCACACTATAATGTTTGGACGAGGCACGGAGAAATAGGGGTTATGATGGAAGACGGCGAAGAAGAAGAGGACGATGACAACTATGTGCCCCCTGAATACGGTGATGCTGCAATGGGGGAAGCTGCTGAAGATCAAGAGGAACCAGACGATGTGCCCAATGATGCTGCAACGGGGGAAGCTGCTGAAGATCAAGAGGAACCAGTGCCCGATGATGATGATCTCTGCCGGGTCATTGTCGATGCAAGGACGCAATGCGAAAGTCAAAAGGAGAAGCTGAAGTTCGATCGCATGTTAGAGGATCACAAAAAAGGGTTGTACCCCAATTGCGAAGATGGCAACACAAAGCTCGGTACCGTACTGGAATTGCTGCAGTGGAAGGCAGAGAATGTTGTGCCTGACAAAGGATTTGAGAAGCTACTGAAAATATTGAAGAAGAAGCTTCCAAAGGATAACGAATTGCCTGATAGTACATACGCAGCAAAGAAGGTCGTATGCCCTCTAGGATTGGAGGTGCAGAAGATACATGCATGCCCTAATGACTGCATCCTCTATCGCGGTGCGTACAAGGATCTGAACGCATGCCTGGTATGCGGTGCATTGCGGTATAAGATCAGACGAGATGACCCTGGTGATGTTGACGGCGAGCCCCCCAGGAAGAGGGTTCCTGCGAAGGTGATGTGGTATGCTCCTATAATACCACGGTTGAAACGTCTGTTCAGAAACGAAGAGCATGCCAAGTTGATGCGATGGCACAGTGAGGACCATAAGAAAGACGGGAAGTTGAGAGCACCCGCTGACGGGTCGCAGTGGAGAAAAATCGAGAGAAAGTACTGGGCTGAGTTTGCAGGTGACCCAAGGAACGTATGGTTTGGTTTAAGCGCGGATGGCATTAATCCTTACGGGGAGCAGAGCAGCAATCACAGCACCTGGCCCGTGACTCTATATATGTATAACCTTCCTCCTTGGATGTGCATGAAGCGGAAGTTCATTATGATGCCAGTTCTCATCCAAGGCCCTAAGCAACCCGGCAACGACATTGATGTGTACCTAAGGCCATTAGTTGAAGAACTTTTATAGCTGTGGAATGGAAACGGTGTACGTACGTGGGATGAGCACAAACAGGAGGAATTTAACCTGCACACGTTGTTGTTTGTAACCATCAACGATTGGCCCGCTCTCAGTAACCTTTCAGGACAGACAAACAAGGGATACCACGCATGCACGCACTGTTTAGATGACACTGAAAGTATATACCTGGACAAATGCAGGAAGAATGTGTACCTGGGCCATCGTCGATTTCCTCCGACCAACCATCAATGTCGAAAGAAAGGCAAGCATTTCAAATGCGAGACAGATCACCGGAAGAAGCCGGACATGCGTATAGGTGATCACGTACTTGCTATGGTCAATGATTTACACGTAATCTTTGGAAAGGGTCCCGGCGGACTAGCTGTTCCGAATGACACTGAGGGACACGCACCCATGTGGAAAAAGAAATCTATATTTTGGGACCTACCCTACTGGAAAGACCTAGAGGTCCGCTCTTCAATCGACGTGATGCACGTGACGAAGAACCTTTGCGTGAACCTGCTAGGCTTCTTGGGCGTTTATGGGAAGACAAAAGATACACCTGAGGCACGGGAGGACCTACAATGTTTGCACGAAAAAGACGGCATGCCTCCGAAGCAGTATGAAGGTCCTGCCAGCTACGCTCTTACAAAAGAAGAGAACGAAATCTTCTTTGAATGCCTGCTCAGTATGAAGGTCCCGACTGGCTTCTCGTCGAATATAAAGGGAATAATAAATATGCCAGAGAAAAAGTTCCAGAACCTAAAGTCTTATGACTGCCACGTGATTATGATGCAACTGCTTCTGGTTGCATTGAGGGGGCTTCTACCGGAAAACGTCTGATTAGCCATTGTGAAGCTATGTGCATTCCTCAATGCATTCTCTCAGAAGGTGATCAATCCAGAAATCATACCAAGGCTAAGGAGTGATGTGGCGCAATGTCTTGTCAGTTTCGAGCTGGTGTTCCCACCATCCTTCTTCAATATCATGACGCACGTCCTAGTTCATCTAGTCGATGAGATTGTTATTCTGGGGCCCGTATTTCTACACAATATGTTCCCCTTTGAGAGGTTCATGGGAGTCCTAAAGAAATATGTCCGTAACCGCGCTAGGCCAGAAGGAAGCATCTCCATGGGCCATCAAACAGAGGATGTCATTGGGTTTTGTGTTGACTTAATTCCTGGCCTTAAGAAGATAGGTCTCCCTAAATCGCGGTATGAGGGGAGACTGACTGGAAAAGGCACGCTAGGAGCGGACTCAATAATATGCAGGGACGGGCATTCTTGGTCTCAAGCACACTACATAGTTCTACAGAACTCTACCTTGGTGACCCAGTATGTCGATGAACACAAGAACAATTTGCGCTCCAAACACCCAGAGCAGTGCGATGACTGGATTACATGTGAACACATCAGGACTTTCAGCAGTTGGTTGGAAACACGTCTCAGAAGGTGACAACACTGTTTGTGATGAGCTATACTCGTTGTCCAGGGGACCATCTTTGACTGTATTGACTTACAAAGGATACGAGATAAATGGGAATACATTTTACACGATCGCCCAAGATCAAAAGAGCACCAACCAAAACAGCGGTGTCCGCTTTGATGCAGCAACCGAGAGGGGAAAGGACACATATTATGTTTACATAGTGGACATATGGGAACTTGACTACGGACAAAGGTCCCTTTGTTTAAGTGCAAATGGGTCAATCTGTCAGGAGGCGGGGTACAGGTAGACCCACAGTACGGAATGACAACAGCGGATCTGAAAAATCTTGGGTACACTGACGAACCGTTCGTCCTAGCCAATGATGTGGCACAGGTTATCTATGTGAAGGTCATGTCTACCAAACCGAGAAAAAGAAAGATAAGGAAGCGAATACATCATACGATGAGCCAAAGCGCCACATAGTTCTTTCAGGAAAAAGGGACATCGTGGGAGTGGAGGGCAAGACAGACATGTCTGAAGATTATGAAAAGTTTCATGAAATTCCTCCATTCAAAGTCAAGGCTGACCCAAGCATCCTGATAAACGATGAAGATTATCCATGGTTACGGCGCAATAAGCAAATGACGCAAGCGAAGACAAAGTGAAGACTTTCTCCCGCAACTATTATGATGATACCATGCCAACTTTGTAATAGACAAGTATGATACCATTGTCCGTTTTGTACACGAAGTGCATCCAGTTTTTGCCGTAACCCTCTCAACTTTCTTGCACATGCTATGTGGATGAAATGATGATACCATGCCAACTTTCAACCTTTTCAGAGTTCATTTGAAATGCTTTTCAATTTCAGGGTCTTATAGCTCAAAATAATCAATAAATGCATGAAAAATAACAAATGAAGTCAGAAAGGGCAGAAAGAATCGGTACTAAAGGAATCAATTAAAAAGCTTTTATAAACCTCTAGTATTATTGAAACTAAAATTATATAGAATTTATGCAACTAAAATTATCAAAGTATTTTCTGTTCAAAACATTAAAAGCAAAAAGAATTTTCATAAAATAAATACAAAAAGCAAAAAATAAAATAAAATAAATAAGTATAAACAAAATAAACTTTTATAAATAAGTATAAACAAAATAAAATAAATAAGTAGAAACAAAATAAAATAAACTTTTATAAAATAAATAAGTAGAAACAAAATAAAATAAAATAAAATAAACTATAATAAAACAAAATAAATAAACCTTAAAAAAATAAATAAAATAGCAACAGTAAGTATTTTGTTATAAGTAGAAACAAAATAAAAAATAAAGCAACAAATAAAACAAAAAAACTGGAAAAAAATAAAAAAAATGCCACCTCCTCGGCCACCACGGCCTGAATACGACTAGAAACCCAGCTAGTTGGGCCAGGATTCAGGCTCGCAGAAGGCCCAGCAGGCCCACAGGCAAAGCAGTGTCAAATTAGGCCCATAGGCCTGCAGTTCAGAGGAGTTCGAGAGAGAGGAGGCAGCAGTGCTTATAAACAAGTACTGGACGCTCTCAACTAGCGAGGTGGGACTAAACTCCCACCACCACGCCGTTGTGCAAGGCCATTGGTCCCGGTTGGTGGCACGAACCGGGACCAATGCCACCCTTTGGTACCGGTTCGTGGCAACAACCGGAACCAATGCCCCCTCTTTAGTCTCGGTTGGTGCCACCAACCGGGACCAAAGGTCGCCGCTTCCCGCCCTTTGGGCTGCTGAAAAGAGGCCTTTGGTCCCGGTTGGTGACACCAACCGGGACTAAAGGTGGCATTGGTACCGGTTTGTGCCACCAACCGGTACCAATGGGTTTGCTATATAAGCCAGCACTTGTGAAAATTTCGTCAGTTCTTCGATCCCTCCGACGACGCCGCGAGGCTGCCCGAGCTCGCCGTGCCTCTGCCGCGGCCCCAACCACGCCGCGCGCCCTCGCCGTGCCTCTGCCGCGCCGCCGACCCGCCCCGTCGACGCCGTCGCCGCCCTCTGCCTCGTCGACGCCATCGCCCCTGCCCCCCGACCACGTCGCGCGCCCTCGCCATGCCTCTGCCGCGCCCCCGACCCGCCCCGTCGACGCCATCGCCCCTGCCCCGACCACGCCGCCGTCGCCCCTGCCCCGACCACGCCGCCGTCACCGCCCTCTACACCGACGTCGGCGCCGTGCCTCTGTCCCTGCCCCGACCACGCCGCACCTCTCCTTGCTCAGGCCGACGCCGCCCCCCCCCCCTGTCCTCTCCTCTGTTTTTTCACATATTTATGATGTTCTTTTCCAGATTATATGTATATGTGTGAGTAATGTATGTGTGTATATCTAATTATATGTCCTTTTTTTAGATTTTTTGTTCATATATATGATGATTTGTTTTTTGCATTTTATAAAAATGTATATATGTATGTATGTACTCTGTGCATATAAAAGTTAGATTTTTAGTACATTTGGGTACATTTTAGGTTAGTTTTATTTATATATGTTCTCTGATTTAGTACATTTTAGGTTAGTTTCATTTTTAGAAAAGTTTTATATATTTAGGAAAAGAAGGAAGAGAAGGAAGAAGGAAGAAGAAGAAGAAAAAGTTTTATATATGCAAAAGTTACATTTTTAGAAAAGTATTATATATCTAGCTAGGAAGATAATGAAGAAGAAGAAAAAGAAGGAGAGGAAAAAGGAAAATAAGAAGAAGCAAAAAGAAGAAACAGAAGAGGAGAAGAAGAAAGGAATAGAGGAGAAGAAGAGAAAATAGAATATTCTATTTTCTCTTCTTCTCCTCTTTTTTTCTTCTTTTTTTTCTTCTTTTTTTTCTTCAATCTTCTCCTCTATTAATATCTTCTTCTCCTCTTTTTATTTCTTCTTCGTCTTCTTATTTTTTATCGGATATGTCATTGTCGATATACCCCGTGTCCCGATAACTTCAACACGAGGGGGGTTCGACCTACCCCCTCCCCGATAACATTATTTTCCCATGTATGTATGTCGTCGTTGTCGATATAACCCCCTCCCGGATAACTTCGACCGTGATAACTTATACCACGGGAGCACCCCCCGGCCCTCTCGCTCGACCAAAACTCTCGAGGACACCCAAACCCTAGAAAAAACGATGTCGGTCTCCTACCCCCTCCCGCCGCGCCCCTACCCTTGAAGCGTTGCCGAGGCCACCCCAAACCCGGAATAAGCTAGGTCTATGTTTGCACTAATATATCCACCTGCTATCATGTTTGTGTAATAATTGCCATGTTGTAATATTTGCAGAAACAATGGAGCACGGACGAGACGAGGAAGCAGAAGAGGTGTTGGGGGACATAATCTTATCCGGAGGTGATGTCTTGTCGTATCTTAACGACAATGATGGTCTGGAAGAACAGGGTGAAGAAGCAGGCTACGATGATCGAAGAGTGGAGGAGGAAAGACATGATTATGATGGCTCCGGTGACCCAATTCTGGTGCAAGAAGGAGCCCGTGGTGACGGCTCCGGTGACCGAACAGAGTCCGGCCAGGTAAATATATTAGTTAAGCCTGTGCTGACTAGCTAATTGATGCATTCATTGTTTTGGTATGTACACATATTAATTAACTCTCGTCTTTCTTCTTTTTTCTAGCCCTCCGGATCGAGCACAACTTCGCTAAAGAGACGAGGCCCGAAGAGAAAGTTGTGCTCGGATGAAAGGTTTGAGATCACAGCAATCGCGCGCAACGGCCAACCGATTGAACCCATCCGGGCAAAGGAAGCATTTGCTGCTCAGTGCGGGGTTATTGTTAGGGACAAGATCCCGATCAGCATCCACCAATGGTATAAGCCTAAGAAGGAAGACCCTGAGGTGTCTTATGTCAATGATATGCAGAAAGATGATCTTTGGACTGAGCTGAAGGCAAATTTCACCCTACCGCCAGAGGAGGATCCGGAGAAGCCAGTTAAAGAGCAATTAATCAAGTCTCATGCTCTTAAGAAGATGGCAGACCTATTCAGGAGGTGGAAGAATGAGCTGAAATGTTTGTCGACAAAGAAGAGACACCAGAATTCATCGGCAAATATGAGAAGATCAGAGATCACTGACCCGCATTTGTGGCCCACAAGACATCGGAAAAGAGTAAGAAGTTGTCAGCGACAAATAAGAAAAATGCTGCGAAGAAGAAGCTTCACCATCGCACGGGGTCAGGTGGCTACCTCAAAGCCCGGCCTAAGTGGACCAAGGCTGAGAATGATCTGCTTGATAAAGGGATCGAACCAGAGACAATGAACTGGTCAGACCATTGCCGGACTTGGTTCTTCGGGGCTGGCGGAACCTTGGACCCTGTATCAGGGAAGTGCGTTTGGACGGACGAGAAAATGAGAATACCAGTCAAGAGGCTTCAGCACTATATCGATGCAGCACAGCAAGGGACGTTCGTTCCAGACAGAGAGAACGACGAGCTCACAATGGCCCTCGGGAATCCTGAGCACCCTGGACGGACACGAGGCACGCCAGGCTCCGTTCCGTGGAAGGCTGGTTTTCCGGACGCAGGCGGTTACAAATGCCAGGAGAGGAGGAAAAAGTGGAGCAGACCCAAATTCAGAAGCTGGACGAAAGGGTTCAAGCGCTAGAGGAACGAGACGTAGCTCGCAGCAAGCGACCTGCCAAAACTACCCCCGAAGCTACCACGCCATCTCAGCGGAGAAGCAGCGTGGCTTCCACCGAGCTGCTTCAGCCGGAGCATGTCTTGACGGCTCCTGCTAGCTACCCCGTGGATGCTATCACGGAGTCTCAACATTGCCACCTTATGACGCAATGGCAGAACTTCAAAGTCAAGGCGGCTGTCGGCTCTGTTCGACCTCCTGAACCCGGCGCAACTTTTACTATCGTTCGATTCCAGAAGGATATGCTAGGGTGACGGTGGACGAAATAACGGAGGGATTTGAGGACCTCCAGCTTGACCACCCTACCGGTGAAGGGGAGACTCGGCTGGGTTCTGCTCTGAAGACTCCATTCCTATGGCGGAAGGAGCTCATCAACCTTCCGAACTGGACGCCTTCGCCTCCTCCTCCTCCTCCGGCGAGTAAGGGCACTCCGCCTCCTCCTCCGCCTCCTCCTCCGGCGAGTGATCAGGGCACTCAGCCTCCTTCTCCAGCACGTGGCGGCACTCCGCCTCCTCCTCCGGCGAGTGATCAGGGCACTCAACCTCCTTCTCCGCCTGCGCCGGCGCGCCCAAGCAGCCAGCCTCCTCCTTCTCCGCCTCGTCAGCAAAGGCGGAAGAGACACGCCGCCGCTCCGGCGCATCGTAGTCCTTCTCCTCCACCTCGTAAGCAAGGAAAGAAGACAGCCGCAGCCGCTCCGTCTGCTCTGCCGGCGTCTAGCAGTACAGCCAGAGGCGGGAGGCAATACAGATTTGGTCCTTCTCTGAAGACTCCAGAGAAGTTACCATACGAGAGGACCAAGGAGGAAACCACGAAGATCGTGCGAGCCGAAGTGACGAACTTCTTTGAAGGGGTGAAAGCAAAGAAACATCCACCTCCGGAGGAGAAGATAGATCCGGTGAAAGCGAAGCGCACTCTGGCTGCCCTGACAAAACCACCAAAGTCTCCGCTGAAAGGCAACTATGAGCGCATTATTGCAAAGACATTTGTCGAAGCGGAGCGATCGGGAAGTACTGTCAGTGATCAAAGGTTAAAAGAATGACGAGCTGGGAAAAAATTGCCCAGCTCGGCGAACAAGCGAACCAATCGTGCCCCCCGCTCAAGGTGTCTAGCGACATCGTCGCTAATGATCCGAGGATGGTGCCCGGTTATAGCAATCTTGGAGATTACCTGCCCGACGATGTACATTATGATTTCTTGGAGGTGGACGAACACAAATACCATTACGGGAAGCCTCTCGTCAAAGATGAAAGATCTCTAACAATGATGATGCGAAGATTACACGATTGGTACATGAAAACCTGCAGAGTCTGGGGGGAGGAATACTTTGACGCTGAGAGTTAAAGAGGAGCATGACCTCGTTGGAATTGAAATGTTGAATGTTTCATTTGAGGAGTTCTTCCAGTTTTTCAATCAAAAGGCCCTCGATAAATCAATGATCACTTACTACTGTCTGTAAGTAGTACTACTTCTGTCATTAAGTCTCTCTATATAGGTCAGCTCTTTCATTGCATGTATTTATAATTATCCTCACTATATTACGCAGATTGAAGATCGTCGAATTGAAGAAAAGACAAATCGGTGATATTGGATTCATTAACAAAAATCTCATAGATGCAACTGAGGTTAAATATCATGCCGAAAATACCGAGGCCAACTTGCTACGATCGTTGGTAATAAATGAAAACAAAGATATAATACTCTTTCCTTACAACTTCAAGTGAGTGTTACTGTCTTGTGCATATTCGGTTTCCCTTATTAGTCCAGGTTATAGTAATGTAATTGATGACTTATGCATGCGTGCGCAGCTTCCACTATATTCTCCTAGAGATTAAGCTTGAGCAGGGACTAGTAACCGTCTTAGACTCGAGACGAAAAGATCCCCAGGACTATGCGGACATGACTCAAATGCTCGAGAAGTAAGTTAAATCGATCATTATCCACCATATCAGCAACTTTGTTCATTTCCTGATATCAAGTAATTGTTTTCTTTGTCTGGCAGGGTTTGGAGAAAATTCACCAAAAAAGCTCCGGGACTGCCGAAGAAGCTGCAATTTAGACACCCGAAAGTAAGTACTATAGTAGCATGTTCCGCGCATCTCCTAGTGATTCAAGCGCTAGTTTCATCAATACCATTTAGCATGCTTGCTTATTAGTTTGATTGACCTCTATTTCTTGTAAAGTGGTTGTGGCAGGAACAAGGGAATGATTTCTATGGATACTACATTTGCGAGTCCATCCGCTACACGACCTGTGAGCGGGGCTACTCTGACGAACAATATGAAGTGCGTAAGCAATAATATTCACAATTTTATTTTATTACCATCATTTGTGTTGAGTTTCATTTATTCATATATATATATATATGTATTGACCCCTTCTTCAAATTAGATCTTTCGGATGCGGGATGAACTCCTACCACCAGATCGTATGCGAGCAATTCAAGAGGAATTGGCGGCATTCTTCCTTGACCACGTGATCGCTGAAAACGGAGAATACTATGTGGACCCTGTGTTCATATATAATTAGGAGATTATATTGTAAGAGATAATTATTGTATATATGTAGCCGGTAGTGTCGGATAGATATACGAGAACTTGTTGTTCGACCAATCTCTCGGAGAAGGAGAGGTGGTCGATATCACTTCTCTCTGTATGCATATATATGTTCATGACGATCTTCTGTTTCCTTCATTTGCTTACTAGCTAGCGTGTCTAGTCCTCTCTATACGTATATAGTACGTAGCGTCGACCAAGCACGGAGATAAGAGAGGACACTTCTCTCTATTAATTAGCTAGCTAACACAATATATGAAACACCTAAATTAACCCCCCAAAACCCCCAACCCCCCCCCCCCTTAAAAAAACAAAAACCCCAGCCCCTGAAATGCTGACGCGTGGATGCCTATTGGTCCCGGTTAGTGCCACCAACCGGGACCAAAGGCCCTCCTGCCTGGGCTCGCCGCACCGGCCACGTGGAGGCCCATCTGTCTCGATTCGTGTAAGAACTGGGACTAAAGGGCTAGGGCATTAGTAACGACCCTTTAGTCCCGGTTCAACAACCGGGACAAAAGGCCCTTACCAACCGGGACAGATGACCCTTTTTCTACTAGTGAAGCAATTCAGTTGATAAACTGAAAGTGATAAAGAAATTTTTTTACAAACTCTGTTTGCTCTTGTTGTTGTAAATATGTAAAGCCAGCATTCAAGTTTTCAACAAAGATTATGACTAACCATATTCACAACAACACTTAGGTCTCATGTTTACTCATGTCAATGGAATAATCAACTAGCGAGCAATATTGATAAATCTCTGATGACAACACTTTCTCAAAACAATCATAATATGATATAACAAAATGGTACCTCGCTAGCCCTTTCTGAGACTGCAAAACATAAATGCAGAGCACCTTTAAAGATCAAGGACTAACTAAACATTGTAATTCATGGTAAAAGAGATCCAGTCATAGTCATACTCAATATAAATTAATAGTAATGGATGCAAATGACAGCGGTGCTCTCCAACTGGTGTTTTTTAATAAGAGTCAATATAAAAGTAAATAGATAGGCCCTTCGCAGAGGGAAGCAGAGATTTGTAGAGGTGCCAGAGCTCTATTTTTGAAATAGAGATAAATAATATTTTGAGTGGCATACTTTCATTGTCAACATAACAACCGAGAGATCTCGATATCTTCCATGCTACACACATTATAGGCGGTTCCCAAACAGAATGGTAAAGTTTATACTCCCCCTCCACCAACAAACATCAGTCCATGGCTTGTCCGAAACAATGGGTACCTCCAACTAACAACAATCCTGGGGGAGTTTTGTTTGCAATTATTTTGAATTGATTTGCATAAAGCATGAGACTGGGCATCCCGGTGACCAGCCATTTTCTCGTGAGTGAGGAGCGGAGTCCACTCCTCTTGAAAATAACCCGCCTAGCATGGAAGATACAGACAACCCTGGTTGATATATGAGCTATTCGAGCATACAACAGAATTTCATTTGAAGGTTTAGAGTTTGGCACATACAAATTTACTTGGAACGGCAGGTAGATACCGCATATAGGAAGGTATAGTGGACTCATATGGAATAACTTTGGGGTTTATGGGATTGGATGCACGAGCAGTATTCCCTCTTAGTACAAGTGAAGGCTAGCAAAAGGACTGGGAAGCGACCAACTAGAGAGCGACAACAGTCATGAACATGCATTAAAATTAATAAACATTGAGTGCAAGCATGAGTAGGATATAATCCACCATGAACATAAATATCGTGAAGGCTATGTTGATTTGTTTCAACTACATGTGTGAACATGTGCCAAGTCGAGTCACTCGAATCATTCAAAGGAGGATACCACCCCACTATACCACATCACAATCATTTTAATAGCATGTTGACACGCAAGATAAACCATTATAAACTCCTAGCTAATTAAGCATGGCATAAGCAACTATAATCTCTAATTGTCATTGCAAACATGTTTATTCATAATAGCCTGAATCAGGAACGATGAACTAATCATATTTACAAAAACAAGAGAGGTCGAGTTCATACCAGCTTCTCTCATCTCAAGCAGTCCATCATATATCGTCATAATTGCCTTTCACTTGCACAACCGAACGATGATAATAATAATAGTGCACGTGCATTGGACTAAGCTGGAATCTGCAAGCATTCAATAAACAGGAGAAGACAAGGCAATATGGGCTCTTGGTTAAATCAACAATAATGTATATAAGAGCCACTTCAACATTTTCATTATGGTCTTCTCCTCTCGACCCCCAAAGAACAAGAAAAGAAATAAAACTATTTACACGGGAAAGCTCCCAACAAGCAAAAGAAGAACGAGAAATCTTTTTGTGTTTTCTTTTAATTAATACTACTACAAGCAAGAAAGTAAACTAGCTAAAAGCTACAACTAATTTTTTGGTTTTTCTTAAGGTTTTTCAAACACACAAGAAGAAAGCATAAAAAGGAAAATAAACTAGCATGGATATTACTGTGAAAAAGTATGAGCACGGACAACTAGCATGAGCGTGTGAACATAAATGTAATGTCGGTGAGAAATACGTACTCCCCCAAGCTTAGGCTTTTGGCCTAAGTTGGTCTATGGCCACGACTGGCCTGGCGGATATTCAAAGTTGTAACTAGAGTCGTACTGAGATGCAGCGGCTATTGCCTGATGGGCTGCAGCTTGAAGGCGAGCTGTCTCAGTCCTCCTCTCGTACTCGTTCGCCTCCTCCCTGGTTATAACATGTCTCCCTTTTGCCTGAAAATCAAAGAAAGTAGGGGCACGGAGAGCGACGTGATAGGTGCGTCGTCTATCAAAGATTAGTCGGTACTGGAGGAACTGACCGTTCCTCTCAACAAGCTGATGACGAACCATAGCCTCATAATCTAAATAAACAGGGGCAACTCAATATCATACCCACGTACGGGTATACCAAGAAAAGTAGCTAGACGGGTTGCATAGATTCCACCAAAGAAATCTCCATTAATTCTATTATTATGCAACCTACGTGCAACAATGGCTCCCAAATTATAATGTTTATCTCCTAATACAGCACTCCTGAGAACACTGAGGTCAGGGACACACATGTGATATGCTTCATCCTTACCATTGATGCACCTACCTATGAAGAGAGCAAAATAATGTATAGCAGGAAAATGAATGCTTCCTATGGTACCTTGTGTTATATCTCTAGATTCCCCCACAGTTATACTAGCAAGAAAATCTCTGAACTCAGATTTGCGAGGCTCATTAGTGCTACCCCATTGTGGAAGTTTGCAAGCAGTATTAAAATCCTCTAAGTCCATAGTATAAGAATTTTCATAAAGATCAAACAGGACAGTTTGAGAATTGCGTGATGATGAAAATTCAAACCTTCTCACAAAGGAATCAGTGATATAGTGGTACTGACGGCACTTATCTGCCTCAAAGCTCTCAAGATCAGCGTTACGCACATATGCGTCAAATTCCTCCTTGATTCCTGCTCGAACCATAAAGTCTTCTGACGGCCATTCACAAGCCCGCACTTGAGCTTCCCTCGGTGGTTCATCGTCCGCATCACGTATTGCGAGCCTGGGTCCTTGCTTCCTTGAAGGACCACCCTGGTACATTTTCCTAAACATATTTCTTCCTCTGAAAAATTTCTGAAAATTTTAGTAACTCAAAATAAAAGTGAACCCAACTCAACAAAATTGATAGCAACTACTCCTACAAGTGCCTAGAGACTATATCATGCATTAGAACTACTTGGGACCATATAAATTTGACATGCAAGCTCAAGAACAGGGTCACCTAGGCAGCAAAAATTTGCAATGAATAAAGCACTAGAACAAAAACTAATTGGACCATTGGAGGAGTCACATACCGAAGAACAATACCCCAAAGCAGTTTTGTGAGTGAAGCTTTGAGCAAGGAGATCAAAAATCGCAGCAAAATGAGCAAGAACTCCTGCTTGAGCTGGCTGGTGATTTTTTTGGGAGGAAGAAGGAGTGTGTGGTGGCTGGAATAAGTGGAAGGGAGCCACCATGGGCCCACGAGGCAGGGGGCGCGCCCCAGGGGGTGGGTGCGCCCTGGACCCTCGTGGACAGGTGCTTGCTCCCTCTACTGTGTTCTCGGTGCCAGATATTCTCAAATATTCCAGAAAAAATCATATTTCAATTTTGGGGCATTTGGAGAACTTTTATTTTTGGGGTATTTTTTTATTGCACGGATAATTCAGAAAATAGACAGAAAATAATATGTTTACTTTATTAACTCTAAATAACAGAAAGTAAAAAGAGGGTGCAGAAGGTTGTGCTTTCTAACTTCATCCATCTCATGCTCATCAAAAGGAATCCACTAACAAGGTTGATTAGGTCTTGTTAACAAACTCACTCCGAATCGCATGAAACCGAAGAATTTTCGAATAGCACTAAGTTACCTCAACGGGGATATGCACATCCCCAATAATAAGAATATCATATCTCTTTTTGACAGTAGGAAGAGGAAATTCAAAACCTCCAAAAATAATCGATGGAATTTTTCCAATAGAGTTTATACTATGAACTTGAGGTTGTTTCCTCGGAAAGTGTATTGTATGCTCACTACCATTAACATGAAAAGTGACATTGCCTTTGTTGCAATCAATAACAGCCCCTGTAGTATTCAAAAAGGGTCTTCCAAGAATAATAGACATACTATCGTCCTCGGGAATATCAAGAATAACAAAGTCCGTTAAAATAGTAACGTTTGCAACCACAACAGGCACATCCTCACAAATACCGACAGGTATAGCAGTTGATTTATCAGCCATTTGCAAAGATATTTCAGTAGGTGTCAACTTATTCAAATGAAGTCTACGATATAAAGAGAGAGGCATAACACTAACACCGGCTCCAAGATCACATAAAGCAGTTCTAACATAGTTTCTTTTAATGGAGCATGGTATAGTTGGTACTCCTGGATCCCCAAGTTTCTTAGGTATTCCACCCTTAAAAGTATAATTAGCAAGCATGGTGGAAATTTCAGCTTCCGGTATCTTTCTTTTGTTTGTGAAAATATCCTTCATATACTTAGCATAAGGATTCATTTTAAGCATATCAGTAAAACGCATACGCAAAAAGATAGGTCTAATCATTTCAGCAAAGCGCTCAAAATCCTCGTCATCCTTTTTCTTGGATGGTTTAGGAGGAAAAGGCACGGGTTTCTGAACCCATGGTTCTCTTTCTTTACCGTGCTTCCTAGCAACAAAGTCTCTCTTATCATAACGTTGATTCTTTGATTGTGGGTTATCAAGATCAACAACAGGTTCAATATCTACATCATTGTTATTACTAGGTTGAGCATCAACATGAACATCATCATTAACATTATCACTAGGTTCATGTTCATTACCAGATTGTGTTTCAGCATCAGAAATAGAAATATCATTGGGATTATCAGGTGTGTCAATAACAGGTTCACTAGAAGCATGCAAAGTCCTATCATTTTTCTTTTTCTTCCTTTTAGAAGGACTAGGTGCATCAACATTAGTTCTCTGAGAATGTTGCTCAATTCTCTAAGGATGGCCCTCGGGATACAAAGGTTCCTGAGTCATTTTACCCCCTCTAGTCACAACTCTAACAGCATTATCATTCTTATTATTTAATTCATTGAGCAAGTCATTCTGAGCTTTAAGTACTTGTTCTACTTGAGTGGTAACCATAGAAGCATGTTTACTAATGAGTTTAAGTTCACCTTTAACTCTAGACATATAATCACTCAAGTGTTCAATCATATAAGCATTGCGTTTTAGTTGTCTACCAAAATAAGCATTAAAATATTCTTGCTTAATCATAAAGTTATCAAACTCATCCAAACATTGGCTAGCAAACTTAGTAGGAGGGATATCACCTTCATCAAATCTATAGAGAGAATTTACCTTTACTACATGTGACGGGTTATCAAGACCATGTATTTCTTCAATATGTGGTAAATTAAGACCATGTATTTCTTCAACAGGAGGTAAATTCTTAACATCTTCAGCTTTTATACCTTTTTCCTTCATAGATATCTTTGCCTCTTGCATATCTTCAGGACTGAGAAATAGAATACCCCTTTTCTTTGGAGTTGGCTTAGGAGTTGGTTCAGGAAGTGTCCAATTATTTTCATTGGTCAACATATTATTCAATAGAATTTCAGCTTGATCAACAGTTCTTTCCCTGAAAACACAACCAGCACAACTATCTAGGTGGTCTCTGGAAGCATCGGTTAGTCCATTATAAAAGATATCAAGTATTTCATTTTTCTTGAGAGGATGGCAGGCAAAGCATTAAGTAATTGGAGAAGCCTCCCCCAAGCTTGTGGGAGACTCTCTTCTTCAATTTGCACAAAACTATATATTTCCCTTAAAGCAGCTTGTTTCTTATGAGCAGGGAAATATTTAGCAGAGAAGTAATAAATCATATCCTGGGGACTACGCACACAACCAGGATCAAGAGAATTAAACCATGTTTTAGCATCACCCTTTAATGAGAACGGAAATAATTTAAGGATATAATAGTAGTGAGTTTTCTCATCATTAGTGAATAGGGTGGCTATATCATTTAATTTAGTAAGATGTGCCACAACAGTTTCAGATTGATAGCCATAAAAAGGATCAGATTCAACCAAAGTAATTATCTCTGGATCAACAGAGAAATCATAATCCTTATCAGTAAAAAAAATAGGTGAGGTAGCATAAGCAGGGTCATATTTCATTCTAGCATTCAGAGATTTTTCTTTCAGCTTAGCTAATAATTTCTTAAGGTCACTCCTATCATTGTAAGCAAGAAAGTCTCTAGCAGTTTCTTCATCCATAACATAACCCTTAGGCACAACAAGCAATTCATATCTAGGGGAGAATCTTCATCATCACTTTCATCAATATTATCAGTTTCAATAATTTCATTCTCTCTAGCCCTAGCAGGTTGTTCATAAAGAAATTCACCTAGCGGCACAGTATTATCAAGCATAGAAGTAGTTTCATCATAAGTATCATGCATAGCAGAAGTGGCATCATCAATAACATGCTACATATCAGAATTAATAGCAGAAGCAGGTTTAGGTGTCGCAAGCTTACTCAAAACAAAAGGTGAATCAAGTGCAGAGCTAGATGGCAGTTCCTTACCTCCCCTCGTAGTTGAGGGATAAATTTTGGTTTTCTCGTCTTTCAAGTTCCTCATAGTGACCAGTAGATATAAATCCCAAGTGACTCAAAGAATAGAGCTATGCTCCCCGACAACGGTGCCAGAAAATAGTCTTGATAACCCACAAGTATAGGGGATGGCAACAGTTTTCGAGGGTAGAGTATTCAACCCAAATTTATTGATTCGACACAAGGGGAGGCAAAGAATATTCTCAAGTATTAGCAGTTGAGTTGTCAATTCAACCACACCTGGATAACTTAATATCTGCAACAAAGTATTTAGTAGCAAAGTAGTATGATAGTAGTGATAACGGTAGCAAAAGTAATATTTTTGGGTTTTGTAGTAATTGTAACAGTAGCAGCGGAAAAGTAAAAAAGCGAAGAACAATATGTGAAAAGCTCGTAGGCATTGGATCGATGATGGAGAATTATGCCGGATGTGATTATTCATGCAACAGTTGTAACATAGGGTGACACAGAACTAGCTCCAATTCATCAATGTAATGTAGGCATGTATTCCGAATATAGTCATACGTGTTTATGGAAAAGAACTTGCATGACATCTTTTGTCCTACCCTCCCGTGGCAGCGGGGTCCTAGTGGAAACTAAGGGATATTAAGGCCTCCTTTTAATAGAGTACCGGACCAAAGCATTAACACATAGTGAATACATGAACTCCTCAAACTACGGTCATCACCGGGAGTGGTCCCGATTATTGTCACTTCGGGGTCACCGGATCATAACACATAGTAGGTGACTATTGACTTGCAAGATAGGATCAAGAACTCACATATATTCATGAAAACATAATAGGTTCAGATCTGAAATCATGGCACTCGGGCCCTAGTGACAAGCATTAAGCATAGCAAAGTCATAGCAACATCAATCTCAGAACATAGTGGATACTAGGGATCAAACCCTAACAAAACTAACTCGATTACATGATAAATATCATCCAACCAATCACCGTCCAGCAAGCCTACGATGGAATTACTCACGCACGGCGGTGACCATCATGAAATTGGTGATGGAGGATGGTTGATGATGGCAATGGCGACGGATTCCCCTCTCCGGAGCCCCGAACGGACTCCAGATCAGCCCTCCCGAGAGAGATTAGGGCTTGGCGGCGGCTCCGTATCGTAAAATGTCATGAATCTTTCTCTCTGATTCCTTTTCTCCCCGAACGTGAATATATAGAGTTGGAGTTGAGGTCGGTGGAGCACCATGGGGCCCACGAGGAAGGGGGCGCGCCTCCCACCCTCGTGGACAGGGTGTGGGCCCCCTGGCCTTGATTCTTTCGCCAGTATATTTTATTATTTCCAAAAATAATCTCCGTGAAGTTTCGGGTCATTTCGAGAACTTTTGTTTCTGCACGAAAATAACACCATGGCAATTCTGCTGAAAACAGCGTTAGTCCGGGTTATTTCCATTCAAATCATGCAAGTTAGAGTCCAAAACAAGGGCAAAAGTATTTGGAAAAGTATATACTTCGGAGACGTATCAACAAGCAACCACGTCTTTCAAAATATCAATGCTAAAATAAGTTATCCCTAGCCCATCATGCTCAATCATTGATCCATTCATGAAACACACTCGCATATTAACTACACCCAATACTCAAGTACGATCATATTGCCTCCTAGTTGGTGCTTTTATAAGATAAGATGGAGACTCAAATTCAAAATAAAATTGCATAAAGTAAAACAAAGGCCCTTCGCAGAGGGAAGTAGGGATTTGTAGAGGTGCCAGAGCTCAAAGCGAAAAACTTAGAGATAAAAACATTTTGGGAAGTGTGTCTTTACCACCAACGGAAACAACTTAGAGTTCCCAACACTTCCCATGCTAGATATATCATAGGCGGTTGCCAAACAGAAAATAAAGTTTATTCCGTTTTCAACCATACTTTCACTTTCCATGGCTAGCCGTATCCACGGTTGCCCTCCATACCAACACTTTCCAAGGAATTTATTATTTGACAACACAAAGTAAATTCATTTTTCATTTCGGGACTGGGCATCCCTAATACCTTTGCCATACTCTCATGCAATGACAAGTGAATAAACACTCATCGTGAGAATAACACATCTAACATGGAAAATATTAGCCACCCCTCACCGCTCCACGAGCAGTACGAACACACAAAGGAGAAGTTTATTTTGAAAATTAGAGATGGCACATACAAATTTGCTTAGAACGGCAAAAGAATACTACATATAGGTAAATATAGTGGACTCATATGGCAAACTGGTTTAACGGTTTTTGGATGCACAAGTAGAGATCATACTTAGTGCAAAATGAAGGCTATTTATGCAAAAGATTGAGAAGCGACCAACCAAGAAACAAATAATCTCATAAGTGAGCATTAAGCATAATTAACACAGAATAATGCACCACAAGTAGGATATAATTTCATTGCATAATTATTGACTTTCATGCTTGCATAGGAAATCACAAACCTTAACACCAATATTCTTACTAAAGCATAATTACTCATCAACATAACTCACATATCACATCATCATATCTCAAAACTATTACCAAGAATCAAGTTTATTTTGTCCAATGATCTTCATGAAAGTTTTTATTATATCCTTCTTGGATATCTATCACTTTGGGACTAATTTTCATATGTTGCTTTTCATAAGCTCAAACAAATATAAGTGAAGATCATGAGCATAGTATTTCTTTCTCTCAAATTGATTTAAGTGAAGCAAGAGAGAATTTCTTGAAAAGTTTACTAACTCTCCAATAAATCTAAGTGAAGCAAGAGAGCAATTCTAACAAGTCATGACATAATTTTGGCTCTCTCAAATAGGTGTGTCCAGCAAGGAACCAAGACTTAAAACACAAGTTAAAAAAAGCAAAGACTCATATCATACAAGACGCTCCAAGCAAAACGCATAGTATGTGACGAATAAAAATATAGCTTCGAGTAAAATACCGATGGTCGTTAGAAGAAAGAGGGGATGCCACTCGGGGCATCCCCAAGCTTAGTTGCTTGCTTCTTTTGGATAATAGCTTGGGATGCCAGGGCATCCCCAAGCATAGGCTCTTCTTACTCCTTATTCCTTCATGCATCGTAAGATAATTCAAAACTTGAAAACTTCAATCACACAAAACTCAACAAAACCTCTGTGAGATCCATTAGTATAAGAAAATAAATCACTACAATAAGTACTGTTGCAACCTATTCATATTTTGTTTTTGCATTATATCTACTGTATTCCAACTTTTCTATGGCAAAAACTCATCAAAGAAAACCATAGAGCCATCAAAACAAGCACACAACGCAAAGAAAACAAAATCTGTCAAAAACAGAACAGTCTGTAGCAATCTGGATATTTCTAATACTTCTGAAACTCCAAAAATTCTGAAATATTAGGACGACCTGAGAAATTTTTATATTAATATTATGCAAAAAGAATCAGGGCAAAATCACGTATCTGTGATTTACGAAAATTATTTTCTCGAGTGTAAAAGTTTCTATTTTTTAGCAAGACCAAACAACTATTACACAAGAAGATCCTAAAGGCTTTGCTTGGCACAAACACTAATTAAAACACAAAAAACACAATCATAACAGTAGCATAATTGTGCAAACACTCAAGAACAGAAAGCAAAAGGCAAAAATAAAATTTATTCATTGGGTTGCCTCCCAACAAGCGCTATAGTTTTACGCCCTTAGCTTGCATAAGCCAAGGATCTAAGTTTTGTCATCTTTGTTTCGAGATCCATAAGATGCCCTGATGATTGATTCATATGGTGGCCTAATTCTTGTTCTAGGGAAGTGTTCCATACCTTTCCTCAAAGGAAATTGGAACTTAATATTGCCTTCTTTCATATCAATCATGGCACCAATAGTGCGTAAAAACGGTCTACCAAGAATAATTGGACAAGACGGATTGCAATCAATATCAAGAACAATAAAATCTATGGGCACATAATTCCTATTTGCAAGAATAAGAACATCATTAATTCTTCCCATAGGCTTTTTAATAGTAGAATCCGCCAAGTGCAAATTTAAAGAGCATTCTTCAAGATCGGTAAGACCAAGCACATCACATAAAGATTTCAGAATTGTGGAAACACTAGCACCCAAGTCACACAAAGAAAAACACTCATAATTTTTAGTCTTGACTTTGATGGTAGGTTCCCATTCATCATGCAATTTTCTAGGAATTGATACTTCTAATTCCAATTTTTCTTCTAAAGCTTTCATCATAGCATCAACAATGTGTTTAGTAAAAGCTTTATTTTGCTCATAAGCATGGGGTGAATTTATCATGGATTGCAACAAAGAAATACAATCAATCAAAGAGCAACTATCATAATTAAAGTCTTTGTAATCCAAAAGAGTGTGCACATCACTAGTTAAAGTCTTGACCTCTTCAAACCCACTTTTATCAATTTTCTCAACAAGATTTTCACCCTCTGAATTATCGGGACGCCTTCTAGATAAAGTTGACTCTTCTCCAGTCCCTTTTTCATCAATCTTAACTTTACTAAACAAGGAATCAATAGAAGAAACACCAATCATTTTAAGATCTTCATCACTTTTATGAAGGTAATCACTAGAAAACACTTTTTTCTAAAAAATTCTCTTTTAGCTCTAAGCATAGCGGTTCTTTTCTTACTTTCATCCATAGAAACATAAAGAGCTTTAATTGATTCATCAACCTTAGGCACAAAAAATTTCATCTTGAGATTTTGCACATCATGAGAAATTCTATCAACACTTCTAGACAAATCATCAATCTTATTCAATTTTTCTTCTATGGTAGTGTTGAAACCTTTTTGTGTATTGATAAATTCTTTAATATTATTCTCAAGATCAGAGGTGTTCCTATTATTATTATAAGATTGATTTCCACAAGAATTACCATAATTATTAGAGGAATTACTAGGAAAAGGCCAAGGATTACAATTACCTCTATAAGCATTGTTATTGAAATTATTTCGAGAGATAAAATTCACATCTATGGCATCACTATTTTGCTCAATCAAAGTAGACAAAGTCATATCATTAAAATCAATAGGAGCACTTTTACTAGCAACCAATTTCATAAGAGCATCAACTTTTTCACTCAAAGAAGAAATTTCTTCAACCGAATTAACTTTTTTACTAGTAGGAGCTCTTTCGGTATGCCATTGCGAATAATTTGCCATAATATTATCAAGCAATTTAGTGGCTTCACCCAAAGTAATTTCCATGAAAGTACCACCCGCAGCGTAATTTAAAGGATTACGAGAAACAAAATTCAATCCCGCATAAAAAAAATTGTATGATCATCCAAAGATTTAACCCATGAGTTGGGCAATTCCTTAGCATCATTTTCATCCTTTCCCAAGATTGTGCAACATGCTCATGTTCAAGTTGCTTGAAATTCATGATCTGGGTTCTAAGGGAAATAATTTCTGCGGGCGGAAAATACTTAGTGATAAAAGCATCTTTGCACTTATTCCAAGAATCGATACTATTGCGAGGCAAAGAAGAGAACCAAATTTTTGCAGAATCACGCAGAGAAAACGGAAATAATTTCATCTTCACAACATCATTGTCCACATCTTTTTTCTTTTGCATATCGCATAATTCCACGAAGGTATTAAGATGGGACACGGCATCCTCATTAGGAGTACCAGAAAATTGATCTTTCATAACAAGATTTAGCAAAGCAGTATTAATATCACAAGACTCCGCACTAGTGGCGGGGGAAGCAATCAGAGTGCCAATAAAATCATTGTTGTTTGTATTTTAGAAATCACATAACTTGCTGTTCTCTTGAGTCATGATGACTACACAACAAGATTGCACTCAAAAACAGATCCGGCAAGAAAACAGCGAACGAAAAAAGAGGGGCGAATAAAACGGCAAATTTTTGTGAAGCATGGGAGAGGAAAACGAGAGGCAAATGGAAATAATTTAAATTGAGAGGATATGAGATTTGTGATTAGGAACTGGGTATATGTTGAAGATCCTCCCCGGCAACGGTGCCAGAAATTTCCTTTTGATGTCTGCTAGGACTACGTCGGTATTTCCCCAAAGAGGAAGGGATGATGCAGCACAACAGTGGTAGGTATTTCCTCAGTGATGAAACCAAGGTTATCGAACCAGTAGGAGAACCAATCAACAGAACGTAAACATCACTTGCACACAAATAACAACCACTCGCAACCCGACGTGTTAAAGGGGTTGTCAATCCCTTTCGGGTAACGGCGCCAGAAATTGGCACGAGGACGGGAGAAAGTTGTAATAGATTGATAGATCAAACGCCAAATGAAACAAATAATAATAAAACGCAGCAAGGTATTTTTGTATTTTTAGTTTAATAGATCTGAAAATAAATGCAAAGGAAAAGTAGATCGCAAAGGCAAATATATGAGAAAGAGACCTAGGGGCCATAGGTTTGACTAGTGGCTTCTCTCGAGAAAAATAGCAAACGGTGGGTGAACAAATTACTGTTGGGTAATTGATAGAACTTCAAATAATCATGACGATATCCGGGCAATGATTATTATATAGGCATCACGTCCAAGATTAGTAGACCGGCTCCTGCCTGCATCTAGTACTATTACTCCACACATCGATCGCTATCCAGCATCCATCTAGTGTATTAAGTTCATGGAAAAACGGAGTAATGTTATAAGAACGATGACATGATGTAGACAAGATCTATCTATGTAGAGATAGACACCATCATTTTATCCTTAGTAGCAACGATACATACGTGTCGGTTCCCCTTCTGTCACTGGGATCAAGCACCGTAAGATCGAACCCACTACAAAGCACCTCTTCCCATTGCATGATAAATAGATCAAGTTGGCCAAACAAAACCCAAATATCGGAGAAGAAATACGAGGCTATAAGCAATCATGCATATAAGAGATCAAAGAAACTCAAATAACTTTCATGGATATAAAAAGATAGATCTGATCATCAACTCAAAGTTCATCGGATCCCAACAAACATACCGCAAAAAGAGTTACATCATATGGATCTCCAAGAAACCATTGTATTGAGAATCCAGCGAGAGAGAGGAAGCCATCTAGCTACTAACTATGGACCCGAAGGTCTACAAAGAACTACTCACGCATCATCGGAGAGGCACCAATGGAAGTGGTGAACCCCTCCGTGATGGTGTCTAGATTGGATCTGGTGGTTCTGGACTCTGCGGCGGCTGGAATTCATTTTCATCGACTCCCCTAGGGTTTCTAGAATATTGGGGTATTTATAGAGCAAAGAGGCGGTCTGGGGGGCACCCGAGGTGGGAACAACCCACCAAGGCGCGCCTGGGCCTCCTGGCGCGCCCTGGTGGGTTGTGCTTCCCTCAGAGCACCCCCCAGGCGCAGCCTTGGCCTATTAGGTGTCTTCTGGTCCAAAAAATTCTGCGTGAAGTTCCGTTGCATTCGGACTCCATTTGGTATTGATTTCCTGCGATGTAAAAAACATGCAGAAAACAGCAACTAGCACCTGGTATTATGTCAATAGTTTAGTACCAAAAAATGATATAAAATGATTATAAAACATCCAAGATTGATAATATAACAACATGGAACAATCAAAAATTATAGATACGTTGGAGACGTATCAGTTGTGTTTCTAGGGAACAAACTATTGGACAAGCTGAAGAACTACTGAATAACATATTGAAAAATTATGATGATTGGACTCTTCCTGAACCACCGCTCAAACCCACTCCGAAGAAGAGGGGTATCTTATATCTCAGTCCTGAACATATGCAAGAGGCAAAGAAATCTATGAAGGAAAAAGGTATTAAAGCTGAGGATGTCAAAAATTTACCTCCTATTGAAGAAATATATGGGCTTGAAACACCACCACCACCTAAGGTGGTAGAGGTAAATTCTTTACTAAAGTTCTATGAAGGTGATATTCCTTACAATAAACATCCTAGTCAATGCCTTTATGAGTTTGATAATACATTACAAAACAAGATCACTTCAACGCAAATGTTATGAAACGATTGAAATACAATTCTGATATGATCGCTCGCTTGAGTGACTTGTTATTTAGAATTTCAAATGATGTTAGAGGTGTAGGAAAAAATGCCTCTATGGTTCAAACTCAATTGGAACAAGTTGCTAAATCTCAAAGAGAATTGCTTGATGAAATGAACAATAATATAAGTGACTTTGCTGTTAGAGTAGCAACTAGAGGAGGTAAAATGACTCAGGAACCACTTTATCCCGAGGGTCACCCTAAGAGAATTGAAAAATACTCTCAAACACTTAACACTGATGCACCTAGTCCTTTTAAAAGGAAAAAGAATAAGAAAAATGATAGGACTTTGCATGCCTCTAGTGAACCTGGAGTAGAAAAACCTCCTGATAATGACAATGAAATCTCTATCTCTGATGTTGAAACTCAATCTGGTAATGAACGATCACTTTCTGATAATGAAAAAGATAATGATGAGGATCATGAGGACAATCAAACAAATAATAAAGAACCAGATAATGATGTTGAGATAGAACCAGCAGTTGATCTTGATAACCCACAACCCAAGAATAAAAGATATGATAAAAGAGACTTTGTTGCTAGAAAACATGGTAAGGAAAGAGAGCCATGGGTTCAAAAACCTATGCCTTTTCCACCTAAGTCGACTAAAAAGAAAGATGATGAAGAATTTGAACGCTTTGCTAAAATGCTTAGGCCAGTATTCTTGCGTACTCGCTTGACTGATATCTTAAAAATGCATCCTTATGCAAAGTACATGAAAGAAATCATCACCAACAAGAGAAAAATACCGGAAGCTGAAATCTCCACCATGCTTGCTAATTACACTTTTAAGGATGGAGTGCCTAAAATAACTTGGAGATCCGGGAATCCCAACTATACCTTGCTCCATCAAAAGAAACTATGTGAAAACTGCCTTATGTGATTTAGGAGCTGGTTTTAGTGTTATGCCTTTCTCTTTATATAAAAGATTTGATTTGAATAAACTCACACCTGCTGAAATATATTTGCAAATAGCTGATAAATCTACTGCCATACCTATCGGTATTTGTGAGGATGTGCCTGTTGTTGTTGCTAATGTTACTATCTTAACTGACTTTGTTATACTTGAGATGCCCGAGGACGACAACATGTCGATTATCCTTGGTAGACCCTTTTTGAATATTGCAGGGGCTGTTATTGATTGCAATAAAAGAAAGGTCACTTTTCATATCAATGGTAATGAGCATACGGTGCACTTTTCGAAGAAACAATTCCAAGTGAATGGTATTAATGTTATTGAAAAATCTGCGACAATCACTATTGGAAGTTTTCAACAACCCCTACCTACTGCCAAAATGAAATACGAAATGCTTATTGTTGGGGACATTCATATCCCCATTGAGGTAACTTAGTGTTTTACGAAAGTTCTTCGGTTTCATGCTAATCGGAAGTGGTTGTTAATAAGACTTGATCAACCTTATTAATGGATCATTTTTGGAAGGTATGAAGTTGGTGAATTTAGTGAGCACTACCTTCTGTCCCTACCTTTTGTTTTCTGTTTTTATTAGTTAAATAAAATAAAATGCCATGTCTTGCCTGCTTTTTGAGTTTCCCTTGCAATAAAAAAATGACCAAAAAATAAAAGTTCTCAGAATGCTCTGAAAATTTAATACGATTTTTTCTGAATATTTAAGAATTTTTGGTGCAAATAACATCTGAGGGACGTGCTCCAGGTGGGCACAACCCACCTGGGTGCGCCAGCACCCCCAGGCGCGCCCTGGTGGGTTGTGGTCCCCACGTGGGCCCCCTCACTTATCCCTTCATCCCATATCATCACTTACCTCCAGAAAAAATCACCATTGCTCTCTGTCTCGTGTTCTTGCTCTCAAACCCGCGGATTTTGATCTCTTTGCTCGAAGCTCCATTTCTAAAACTGTTTCAAGGGATTGTTGCTTGGTATGTGACTCCTCCGTTGGTCCAATTAGTTTTTGCTTTAGTGGTTTATATTTCAAATAATTAGTTACTCTTGGCGCTGCTGTAGATGAGCTTGCATGTTGAATTCTTAGAGTTCTAAGTAGTTTGAATGCTTTTTATGGCCTCTATGCATCCCTATGAGTAGTCACTATCAATCTTGTGAAGTTTTGTTGAGAAAATTTTGTGGACTTAAAATTTCAGAATTTTGTTCTTAGGAAAAGATAAGTATCTTTAGGAAGTTTGCTTCCAAGAAGACCTCCACGGGAGTTATTGGGGAGTCATCTGATAGTGATCTCTGCACCCGGAGAATGGCGGAGGTACGGCCGTGTGAATGGCCGCACATCCCATTCATGGAGGGAGCCGGAATTCGTCAAGAGTTTGCACAATATGCTGCTAATGCCGGCCTCACCGACTTCATCGCAGCTGAGTGTGAACAATATCATCTCCCCACAAATTCCTTTGTGCAAAGTTTTCATTTCATAAGTAGGAATAATCCTCCTGAGGTGCAATTTAATTTCTATGTTGAAACTCGTCAGTTACCACTTACCGAATTTTGTGACATATGCTTGATCCCTTCTGACGGGGAATTAAGAGAACCTAGGCTCGCTGAGTTTGATGGTTTTTACCGCACTCTGGCGGTTGGGGGATGAGAGAGGCGTATCAGGTGTCACCGTCACTAGCTTACACTTTCCGGTTGTCCATTATTTTGCTTTATTCATTACAAAGTGTTTGCTTGCTAGAGAGAAGGTAGGTGCACTCAGTGCTCCAGGCTTTGCTATTTTACATTATGCACTCTACGGCGACAACACTTATAGCTTGGGAGCTATTGTGGCACGTCGCCTCCACATTAACCGATCCAAGGCTAAAATACATGGTGGTATTTATACTACTCGCTTGGCGAGTCGCTTTAACATTCAGATACGCCAGCATGATTATCCTTTGCCCAAGGTTTATTTAGATCATCAGGCTATGGCACACCACCAGTTTATTGATAGTGAGAGCACCACTATGGATTGATACGTCTCCAATGTATCTATAATTTTTCATTGTTCCATGCTGTTATATTATCATTCTTGGATGTTTTACAATCATTTTATAGCAACTTTATATCATTTTTTGGGACTAACCTATTGACATAGTGCCAAGTGCCAGTTGCTGTTTTTTGCTTGTTTTTTACTTCGCAGGAAATTAATATCAAACGGAGTCCAAACACAGCGAAACTTTTTGGAGAATTTTTATGGACCAGAACACCCAAGATGCGCCAGAGAAGTACTAGAGGGGTGCCCTGAGGGGGGCACAATCCACCTGGGTGCGCCTGGGGACCCAGGCGTGCCCTGGTGGGTTGTGCCCACCTCGGTGACCTCCCGCACCGCCTCTTCGCCCTATAAATTGTCATATATTCCAAAAACCCTCGGGGTAACCCTAGATCAGAAGTTCCACCGCCGCAAGCCTCTATATCCACGAAAACCAATCTGGACCCTATTCCGGCGCCCTGCCGGAGGGGGAGATCATCACCGGAGGCCATCTTCATCATCCCTATGGCCACCATGATGAGGAGGGAGTAGTCCACCCTCGGGGCTGAGGGTTTGTACCAGTAGCTATGTGTTTAATCTCTCTCTCGTGTTCTTGAGATGTCACGATCTTGATGTATTGCGGGCTTTGTTAATATAGTCGGATCATATGGTGTTTTCCCCTCTCTATCTTGTGATGAATTGAGTTTTCCCTCTGAGATTTCGTTTTATCGAATTGAATACTTATATGGATTTGAGAACACTTGATGTATGTCTTGCTATGAATACATGTGGTGATAATTGGGTATCATTTTGATTCACTTGATATATGTTTTGGCACTCAACTCGCGGATTCCCGAGGTGACATTGGGGTAATCTATGCATAGGGGTTGATGCATGTTCTTGTCTTTGTTTCTCCGGTAGAAATCTTGGGGCACTCTTTGAGGTTCTTTGTGTTGGATTGAATATTATGAATCTGAAAATAGCTTGGTGTTATTTTAGTACGAACTCTAGGATAGATTGATCGGAAAGAATAGCTTTGAGGTGGTTCCGTACCCTACAAACAATTTCGTCTTATGTTCTCCGCTAGATAGGAACTTTGGAGTGATTCTTCATCGCACTTTGAGGGATGGTTATATGATCCAATTAGATTAGCATTGTTGAGAGATTGCACTAGCGAAAGTACGGACCCTAGGCCTTGTTTTCAAGCATTGAATACCGTTTGTGCTCAGTTTTATCAATTTCTACCTTGCTGTTTTTATTTATTCCAGATTATAAAAATATATTTCTACCATCCATATTACACTTTTATCACCATCTCTTCGCCAAACTAGTGCACCTATACAATTTGCCATTGTATTGGGTGTGTTGGGGACACAAGAGATTTCTTGTATTTGGTTGTAGGGTTGTTTGAGAGAGACTATCTTCATCCTACACCTCCCACGGATTGATAAACCTTCGTTCATCCACTTGAGGGAAAATTGCTACTGTCCTACAAAACTCTGCGCTTGGAGGCCCAACACGATTCTACAAGAATAAAGTTGCATAGTAGACATCAAGCTCTTCTCTGGCGCCGTTGCCGGGGAGGTGAGTGCTTGAAGGTATATCTTTAGATCTTGCAATCGAATCTTTTAGTTTCTTGTTTTATCACTAGTTTGGTTTACAAAAGGAAAATTACAAAAAAATGGAATTGAGGTGGTCTCATATTGTTCATCTTTATAATGTCTTTCTTGAAAATGATGGGAAGGGAAATTGTGCTCAATTGATAGAAGAAGAATTCAATAAAATGTTTGGCATAAATGATGAGCATGATTGCAATGTTGTTAGTATGAATTCTTTGAATATCCAAAATGCTAATGATGATTGCACTAGTCATGAGAAAATGTTGCTTATAAGCATGTCAATTTTTGTGGAGTGGAAAGGCTTTGTGAAGACGTGCCTTAGAGGGAAGATAGATTTTGTAAGAAGCATAAGCATGATAGAACCAATTTTTTGCTCAAAGTGATAGATGAATTTGCTACAAAATTACGCTCTCTTTATCCTATTACTTGTAAACTTTGCAATAAAGTTGGTCACCTAAATTTCCAATGCATGATTTTTCATGATCGAATTGTGTCCAAATATTGCAATAACTTGATCACCCTTGAACTTTATAATGAGCTTTGTCTATTTTTGGGGAGTGAAGAATTGACTCATAAAAATAGTTGGGTTGAAGTACTCATTCTCACGGACGACATTGAAACTAATCTAAAAAATATCTATATGTTTTGCATGGTAAATTGCAATGAGAATGCTTATATTGCCAAGTATAGAAACATGGGAAAACCAACAGAATATAAAAGGAATACTAATGAAAGGGTAAAGATTTCCACTTTCCCTCCTATTGTCTCTCATGATGAAATAGGTGATGAGGAGGAGCCCCCTATTCAACCAATTTCATCAATAAGAAGCTCGAAAAAATTAATTAAACTCACACATGATGTGGTGAAGAAGAAGAAAAGAAGAAAGAACAGAGTGCCAAGTAAAGCCTTTGGAATAGTGTGGATGATAGTTGACTTGATTCTGTGCAAAAATAGAAACTTTTGGGCTCAGTCCAGTAATTTTAAACATTTACTGGAACATTATTTGATCTGAATATTTTACAGGTGATAGATATACAAATTCCTTACGTTGTCCTAATTTTTCAGAATTTTTGGAGTAGCATAAGTATGGTTGTTTTCCAAATCATTACAGATTGTTCTGTTTTTGTCAGATTCTGTTTTCAACGCATAGTTTGCTTGTTTTCTAGTTTCTATGGCTTATATTGCTCAATATAAATTGTAGAAATGGTAGGGTACAGTAGGAATTATGTGAGAACAATTATGAATCTTGTCTTTGACAGTACCAAAGTGGATGATTTGTCTTTGTCATACTAACCTATCTCACGAAGTTCCGTTAAGTTTTGTGTTATTGAAGTTTTCAAGTTTTGGGTGAGACATCAATATGAGGAGAATAAGGAGTGACAGGACCCTAAGCTTGGGGATGCCCAAGGCACCCCCAAGGTAATATTCAAGGAAGATCCAAGAAACTAAGCTTGGGGATGCCCCGGAAGGCATCCCCTCTTTCGTCTCCAACATTATCGGTAACCTCACTTGGAGCTATATTTTCATTCGCCACATGATATGAGTTTTACTTGGAGCGTCATTTTATTTTGTTAGGATTCGCTTTCAGTTATTTAGAATAATGTTTTGCATCTTTTATTACAATAAAAATGTCAAGTATAGCCCTTGCCATGTTTATTTTGCAAGTCTACAAGTTGCTGTTTCAAAACAGAAAGTTTATCGTTGTTGCAAAAATTCTCTAGAAAAGTCAGAACGTGATAAAATGTTGAAACTTTTTGCACAATATGTGACAGTCTGGTTTTTGCCTCCTTTTCTTTTTCTGATTTTTATTGCCATTTGATTTGAATTTTGGTTTTGAATCAACTCATTTGGACTTAAACAGTTGGGCACACCTTTGATTTTCACCCAAGTGGCCCCTCTCCCTCTCAAACCATCATTTTCTCTCTGATATATCCCAAAATGATCCTAGGAATATTTTTCAAAAATGAAAAATATTCATTTTCTCTTCAAAACCCCATTTCAGCAACATATGCTCCAAAGCAACCCCTATTTACTTTTCCCACAAAAATCTGAGAAAAATTCCCAAATATTCTTTGAACCCTAGGGCACCTCCCTGAGCAAAAATATTGCATCACTTTTTGTAATATTTTTGCTACAGAAAATCATTTCTGTTCTGGACAGAATAGGCACTTTACACAGCAAGTATACTTTTCCTTGATCCAATGAGGCTGATTTTTCTTGAGCTTCATTACCTTCCTAAGAGACTGCTAAACCCCAAAGCTCAGCCCTCAACTCTTACTGGATCACTCATAGTTAACCTCACAAGTTACTGTCCAGAAACTTACCAGGAAGTAAACCACGCACACACAGCTCCTGGGTTCAACTCAAAGTGTTGGAACCACTCAAACCACCAAGGACTACATGCCACACATGAAGTTTAAGCTTAGCGCGGCCTGATGTCATAGTTAACGCGGTGACCGCGTTCGTCCAGGCGTGCTGGCATGCAGCCGACATGCTCTGCGACGCGCCCGAGACGCTGTTGAGCTTGTGCTTGCTTCCCCGACCGCCGCGCCTTGCCAAACTTCGCCAGGATCATCGTCCCGACTCCCTTAACTCCTCCCTGGCGCTCGCCGACGTCGGAGCTCGCCGCAGCGAGCACGGGCACGGCATGGCCAAGCGAACAGTGCGCCCATGCCACTGTGTTCGTCGCCATCTTCACTCCTGTGCTCGTCTCCGCCCTCCCACAGTGCCCGCGTGAGCTGCTCACCTTCTCCCCCTCTCGTTGACGCCATTCATCACCAGGCACCGTGTCCAGAAGCTCTCCGGCGGAGCCCGATCCCCTCTCCTCGCTCGCCTATAAATACAGCCACCCCCAGCCTCCTCGAGCATCACCGCCCACTCCCTCAAACTCCACAAGCTCATAGTTAAGCCTCAGCCCGGCCGGGCAGGCCTCTAGCCGCCGCCCCGACCCGAGCTCGCCGGTGATTCCTGGTAGCCCCTCCTCCTCACTCCAGTGCCTCCCGAGCTCGATCCACTTCTCAGGCGACTTGCTGGTGGTTCATTGGTGCCTTCCGACCCCGTTGGAGCCCCTGGTGCAGCCCCACATCGCCGTCGTCTCCAACTCCGGCGACCTCTGCTTCCTGCCGCCACTGGAGAGGCCAGTTCCGACCCCGTCCGACCACCCCTAGCCCAACTACGGGTACGGGCAGGTGCGCCTCGACCCCCTCTCTCTTTCTATCCCTCTGGATCTGGCCGCCGACCTCTCCTCGCCGGAGAAACGCCGGTGCATCGCCACCCCGCCTCTGTTTCTCTCCCCCTCTCCCTAAACCTGACAGTGGTGGCCCACTGTCAGCCACCCAGCCCCGCGCCCGAAGCGGTACGTGTTGGCGTGGCGCTGACGTCACCCGCCTGGTCATTTTATTTAAATTCCAAATTTTACAGAAACTTCAAATGGCCATAACTTTTTAACCACAAGTCAAAATGAGTTGATTCTTTTTGCATTGTGTTCTTACTGAAAAGATCTAGCAGCACACCATAAATGAGATTTTTCTCTGCTGTCTAGATTTTCTGGTAATTTTCAAAAGTGTTCTTGATATTTTCTTTTTGTCATTTTAATTGTTTTCAGAAGGAGAAGCTTGTCTTGAAGAGACCCAGGAGGAGTGTGAAGCTCCTCTGAACTAAGGCAAGCCACACCAACAATTTTTCCAACTAGAAAATAAGTTATTTCTTGCCTATAATTATTTAATAAATAATGCTTGTGTTAGTTAATTTGTCATGGGTAAAATGCTTAGTTTACAGAAGTGAGTACCTAGACTAGGGTGATCTAGCATGAGTAGTTTGCCTATGTGATTTTGCTATGACTATGGTATGATTAGCATCGGTATTATTTTCTTATGTGAAGGCTTGTTCTTATGGAAATGATAGAACTAAAAATGATGAGTGTTAATAACTAGTGACAAAGAATCAGTAAAGTCTAGTGAAGATTTGTGCAAGCAGAAATTTTGATGATGTTGATCTGTTTATTCTAAGTGATATGTAATGCATGTCGTATGGTTGCATGATCATGGCATATGGTGACTCGAGTATTTTTAATTTCAAGTTAAACTTGATGTTAATCGAACTTGAATATAAAGTTGATCGAGTCATGGTGCCACTGAATCGAGTTTTTCCCAGTGCAACGACATTTGCCTTTATGGGAAGGCCTTTAGTCGGTCCATTGTCATGCCTCTGGTCGGTGCCTCCAACGAGGGAAGGTTATGGACGTGCGGTACCCTGGCCCGGTAAGCAAACATAACCTTGTGTGCCCGTTGTTGTTGAGATGGTACCTTGTCCCCACTTGGGATCGTTTGAGTTTTGCCACGACGGTGGTCGTTGATGCCTTTGGTAGGCACGGGGCCATTCATGACTTATCCCAGTGGGGAGTTAGTTGGAGTGGCCGAGAGAGTGTCATGGCAATGAGGGAGTTCCGTCGGAATGCCGTTGGTCCACCGAATGGGATTGTGAGGCCATGGATTCCGTGGTGTGGGTACAGTGCGCTACCTCTGCAGAGTGTATTTAATCTATCGAGAGCCGCGTCCTCCGTCACAGACACAACTCATGAGTAAGTCACACCATGGATCAACGTTAATAAATAATCTTGCACACTAAGTTATTTGTTTGGCACTGGTTATGTGATGATGAGATCAGTGAGACTGATGTTGTGGAAACCAAAGTGTTGGTTTTGATTGTGATCCGGGAGCGATCACCGTTTGGTTACGAGGTAACCCGTTGGTAAGAGAGTCCGAGGGACTCGCTGCACAAGTTTGGTTGCACGGCATGAGTAGTATGCTTTCACCTGGATTTAACTTGATTAAATCTCATGATATTGTTTGCCATTATGTTTATGCTTGTTGTGAGCTTGCAAGTACATTCAATGTACTGACCTGGGGTGTTATGCCAGCTTTCAGGAAAGTCTAACCGGATCGGAGTGCTGCCGTATCTAGATCGTGTCCACATTGGTGTCCCTGTGCTATGGAGTCCCGCTTCGTCGTCGTTCCGCTGCCGAGTAGTTGTTGTGATCGAGGCCCCTTTATGTTCACTAAATAATGTACATATTGTTCAGCCACACTGTGTCTGCTGCTTGGCCTCGCTACTTGATGTAACATCGAACTATGTTCTGCTAGTATCAATAAAGCGGTTGTTTTCTGTACCAAGATGTTGTGTGTTGCCAAAAGACGTGATCTCTGGGCTGGCAATGCAAGGTAAACCGGTTGCTCTGAGCCGGGGTGCCACAACGCTTGGTATCAGAGCCACGCTGATTGTAGGACACGCTAGACCGTTGATGCGCTAGTTGAACGGTAGTCAGGCTAATTTGAGTGTCGGTAGTAGTAGAAATCGATTGCTGCATTACATGCTCTTGGTTTATTATTATTTCTAACCGACTAATGGTTGTGAGTGTAGATGGCTCCAGTGCCGTATCCGTGCCAGTTGGAGCTGTTGCCATACACTTCGCCGCATCTTCTTCAGAATGTCTGGCGTCGACTTTACCCTCACGGTGACGACCCAACGTATCGGGTGTACCGGGAGCATCTAGCCGACTCAGTGTATGAGTATCACGCCGTGGTTACTTTGCGCACCAGTTCTTCATCAGGCTCTTACACTCGTACCTCTCGGGGAGGTTTTGCTTCCACCGCCGCCCAGGCCGTTCAGTTTGCTGCATTTGAGGTCCTCGTTGAGTTACGCTATACCGAGGTCCGGATGCAGACTCACCCAGGTTTTCGCTACTATCCATCCTTGCATGACAATGGTCGTGTCCGTTTCCCTATCATTGATCCGGCATCCGATAGTGATACTAGCCACCTTTCTCGATACATCACTGCTAGTTATCTTCTGATTCACGAGCTGGCTCAAGAGTTGACTCGTGCTCGCACTGCTTTAGTAGCCGCTAGGTCCTATCCCACTCCCCCGTCTATGGGGTTTACTCCTTATATTGTGCTCAGTTCAAGCTCACATGTTTCCCCAGTTGCTTTTCCGAGTAGCTTGGACACCTCGACAGTGACCCCTCACAGTGCCCCTGCTGAGTGGGCGTCTCTTCTCGCTACCCCCGCAGCTCCCATGCTCCCTTCTCATCCCGCGCCTACCCCTGAGGGAGAGCCCTCGGGGCAGCGCCGTCGTGTTACCTTTAATCCGGAGGTCTCAGTTAACGTCGTCAGTTCAGGATCTGAGTCCGACCCAGGAGAGGACCCAGCAGTACCGGCCGAGCACTAGAGCATATGAGTATCCGCAGTTGTCATGTGATGTATGGATGTAGTTGTACGAGCCATGATGTATCGTTTCATGTATGTGAGTAGTCGCACCCGTCATGATGTCTAGCTTTCATGTATGAGTCTATGTATAATTATGTTGGAACTTTTTATTATTCGCTGTGTTTCTTGATATTCTGTTTTCGCTTCTTTCGGGTTTGTCGCTGGCTTTTCTTCCCATTTTTGGATGTTGCTCATCGTGGTTGCTTTTATTGGGAAAAACAAACAGTAGGATGACGCGGGGAGGCAGCAGCACGCAGGCTTGTGAGGATGTCCCTGTTCGTCGCTCAGCAAGACAGGCATGACATTCTCCCGAGCCGTATCCGCAACCACCGCCTCCACCGCCACATCCACCCTCCACTGAACAAATTATGCATATGTTTGAAGAAAGAAGGAACAATGATCTGATTGAGCTGTTAAAAAGTGTGCAAGCCATGGTTGGGCAGAATGGAAATCAGAATGGTCATCACTCAAAGCTATCAGATTTTCAAAGGACTAAGCCTTCCAGTTTCAGTCAAGTTGTTGATCCTTTGGAAGCCAATGATTGGTTAAGGGCCATTGAGAAAAAGCTTGAAATTGCTTGTACTGAAGAAGCTGACAAGGTTCCTTTTGCTACACACTATCTTGAAGGAGTTGCTGCTATATGGTGGGATAATGCTAAAGCTATGTGGCATGCGGGCGAAGAAATCACCTGGACTAATTTCAAAGACCATTTCCGCAAGTACCATATTCCCGCCGGTATAATGAAGGTCAAGCAACGTGAATTCCTCGCTCTCACCCAAGGAAGTCTGTCAGTAAGTGAATATTTGCACAAGTTCAACTATCTGGCCCGTTATTCTCTCTATGACATGGCCACGGAAGAAAGGAAGATCGACAGATTTCTTGGAGGATTGAATCAACACCTCAGATGCACGCTCAGTATGCTCGACTTTTCAGATCTCCAGACCCTGGTCAACAAAGCTCTCATTGCAGAAAGGGAGCACAAGTATGCCCCCGACAACAGACCCGCGAATAATGACCACAAGCGAAAATTCAAGCCTAAGAAGGACGGACAGCCAGTGCAGAAGGCTCGTACCTGGCAGCAGACTCAAGTTGAATACAAACCAAATTGGCAGCAGAATGTGAACAAGACCACTACTCAAGTCAAGAATGTCGTGGTCAGTCCAGTGTGCGAAGAACGTCAGCGCAACAACTCTTGCTTCAACTGTGGGCAAACCGGACATTATGCCAGGTAGTGCCCCAAGAACGACAAATCAAATGCCTCGTTCCATCCGCAAGTCAACCACATGGGACCATACCCTGTCCAGAGGACCATCCAAGGGCAAGTTCATCACCTCTCCGCAGACGTAGCTCAAGAAGACCCAGAAGTCGTCATTGGTATGTTTCCTGTTAATAACATACCTGTAATAATTTTATATGACTTTGGGGCTTCCCACTCTTTTGTTTCTCGGAGTTTCGTTGCCCAAAACAAATTTTCTTGCTCGATTTTGGGAAAAAGTATGCTGGTACAATCCCCAAGATCCGTGCTCAGGAGCAATCTGGTCTGCCATAATTTGGAAATTTATATCAAGGGAGTCCGTTTTCCAACTTCTTTGATAGTCATCGAGTCTGCCAAACTGGATGTTATTTTGGGAATGAATTGGTTGACCCAATATCAAGTATGCATCAACTGTGCGACCCGAGAAGTCACATTGACAAGCCAGGAAGGGCGATCCACAAAATTCTATGCCCGTAGAAGCATCCCCAAGAGAGAATTGGTCTTCACCGTTGTAGCTGAAGAATTGGAATTAATTCCTGTGGTCAGTGAATTTCTCGATGTATTCCCTGAGGAATTACCAGGAATGCCGCCAGACCGGGAGCTTGAGTTTGCAATAGACCTTGTGCCCGGGACATCACCATTATACAAGAAGTATTATTGAATGCCTTCATCAGAACTTGTGGAATTAAAGAAACAGCTTGATGAGATGCTTCAGAAGGGATATATCCGCCCAAGCTCTTCACCATGGGGATCACCCGCAATATTTGTGGACGAGAAAGACGGCAGTCCAGAATGTGTGTGGACTACCGGCGATTGAATGATGTCACCATCAAGAACAAATACCCGCTGCTAAGGATTGATGATTTGTTTGATCAACTCAGTGGGGCAAAAGTATTTTCCAAATTGATTTAAGGACCGGATACCATCAGCTCAAGATCAAGAAGGAAGATATTCCTAAGACCGCGTTCACTACCCGATACGGTCTTTACGAATATACCGTGATGTCTTTCGGTCTCACAAATGCCCCTGCCTTTTTCATGCATACGACGAATAAGGTATTCATGGATTCCTGGGATAAGTTTGTGCTGGTCTTCATCGATGAAATTCTTATATACTCAAAAAGTGAAGAAGAACACAAGGAACATCTCAGAGCAGTCTTGCAGAGACTCTGTGACCATCAGCTCTATGCAAAGTTCAGCAAGTGTGAATTTTGGCTCAAGCAAGTCGGATTTTTGGGACATGTTCTGTCAGCGGAAGGCATAGCCGTGGATCCCAGCAAAGTGAAAGATGTGCTTGATTGGGCAGCACCCACGACTGTATCTGAAATCCAAAGTATTCTTGGATTAGCCGGGTATTACGGCCGCTTCATCGAAGGTTTTTCTAAGATTGCCAAACCTATGACAGAGCTCCTCAAGAAAGATAAGAAGTTTGAATGGACCGAGGACTGTGAGAAGAGCTTTAACGAGCTAAAGACCAGATTAACATCAGCACCAGTATTGACTCTCCCAGACATTTACTGCAGCTTTGATGTGTATTCTGACACATCCAGGAAAGGTATTGGGTGCGTACTCATGCAAGATGGCAAGGTTTTAGCCTACGCATCTCGCCAGCTACGACCCCATGAAGGAAATTATCCTACGCATGAGTTGGAGTTGGCCGCAGTTGTGCACGCTCTAAAAATTTGGAGACATTACCTCATTGGAAAAAGGTGCCAGATATTTACCGACCACAAGAGTCTCAAATATATATTCACATAGCCAGACTTGAACCTTCGACAGTGAAGATGGCTCGAGTTGGTCAAGGACTATGATCTGGGAATAAATTAACATCCGGGTAAGGCCAACGTGGTTGCTGATGCCCTCAGTCGCAAGCCTACCAGCTTAAATGCCATGATGGCATCCTTGCCTCCCGAACTCCAACAAGAGATCGCTCAGCTTAACTTGGAAGTTGTAGACGCCGGCCTTGCAAATATATTGGAAGTAACTCCTACTCTCGAGGATGAGATTCGCGTGGCCCAGGCAGACGACTCAATTCTACAAGGCCATATCAAACGTCTGCAAGAAGGCAAGACCCAGGATTTCTCTAAGGATCCGCAAGGTACACTAAGGTTTTGAGGACGGATATGTGTACCTAAGCAAGCAGACTTGAGAAAGAAGATTTTGGCAGAAGCACACGAATCCTCGTATTCAATTCACCTCGGAGGTACCAAAATGTATGAAGACCTTCGGTAGATATTTTGGTGGGATGGAATGAAAAAGGACATCGCATACTTTGTCGCTTGTTGTGATATATGCAACAAAGTGAAGGCGGAACACCAGAAACCCGCCGAACTTCTCCAACCCCTACCCGTTCCGCAATGGAAATGGGATGAAGTCTGCATGGACTTTGTCATCGGTCTACCCAGGACTCACCGAGGCAACGACGCAATATGGGTCGTGGTGGACACGCTGACTAAGGTGGCTCATTTTATTCCCATCCGCACCGCATATTGCGCCGATCAACTTGCACAATTGTATGTGTCCAGAATAATCAGTTTGCATGGAGTACCAAGAACTATCACTTCCGACAGAGGGTCACTTTTTACCTCAGCTTTCTGGTCACGTCTTGATCAAGCTTTGGGGACCACGCTAAAATACAGCACAGCCTATCATCCTCAGACAGACGGGCAAATTGAGCGAGTAAATCAAATACTTGAAGATATGCTTCGCGCATGTGCTCTGGCCCAAGGACCCAAATGGGAAGATTGTCTGCCATACGTCGAGTTCTCTTACAACAATAGCTTCCAGACTAGCCTGAAAATGCCGCCCTATGAAGCTCTATATGGCCGTAAGTGCCGCACTCCGCTAAACTGGTCTCAAACCGGAGATAGCCATATTTTCGGAATTGATCTCATGATGGAAGATGAAAATCAAGTCAAGGAGATCCGAGATAGATTGCAGTTGGCTAAGTCCCGACAGAAGAGTTATTATGATGCAAAGCACTGTCCGGTCAGTTTTGAACCTGGAGAACATGTATACCTCCGAGTCACCCCTATGAAGGGACTCAAGAGATTTCAGACTTGTGGAAAATTGGCCCCAAGATATATTGGTCCGTTCCCAGTTTTGTCCCGAGTGGATACTGTTGCGTATTAGTTGGAATTGCCCCCGGAATTGTCAGAAGTACACAATGTGTTCCATGTCTCACACCTAAGATGATGTATATCGCCTCCAGAGAAAAAGACTGATATGGCAGAAATAGAGCTTGCCAAGGATTTAACCTATGAGGAGAGACCGTGCAGAATATTGGATGAGACAGAAAGAGTCACACGCAGTAAGGTGATCAAGTTTTATAAGGTTCAATGGGAGCATCACACCGAGGAACAAGCAACCTGGGAAAGAGAGAATTTTTAAGGACAACCTGCCCAGAATTGTTTTCCCGATCAACCGAATCTCGAGGACGAGATTCATCCTAAGTGGGGGAGGTTTGTGACAGCCTGGTTTTTGCCTCCTTCTCTTTTTCTGATTTTTATTGCCATTTGATTTGAATTTGGGTTTTGAATCAACTCAGTTGGACTTAAACAGTTGGGCACATCTTTGATTTTCACCCAAGTGGCCCCTCTCCCTCTCAAACCATCATTTCCTCTTTGATATATCCCAAAATGATCCTAGGAATATTTGAAAAATATTCATTTTCTCTTCAAAACCCCATTTCAGCAACAGATGCTCCAAAGCAGCCCCTATTTTCTTTGACCACAAAAATCTGAGAAAATTCCCAAATATTCTTTGAACCCTAGGGCACCTCCTTGAGCAAAAATATTGCATCACTTTTTGTAATATTTTTGCTACAGAAAATCATTTCTGTTCTGGACAGAATAGGCACTTTACACAGCAAGTATACTTTTCCTTGATCCAATGAGGCTGATTTTTCTTGAGCTCCATTACCTTCCTAAGAGACCGCTAAACCCCAAAGCTCAGCCCTCAACTCTTACTGGATCACTCACAGTTAGCCTCACAAGTTACTGTCCAGAAACTTACCAGGAAGTACACACAGCTCCTGGGTTCAACTCAAAGTGTTGGAACCACTCAAACCACCAAGGACTACATGCCAGACATGAAGTTTAAGCTTAGAGCGGCCTGATGTCATAGTTCACGCGGTGACCGCGTTCGTCCAGGCGTGCTGGCATGCAGCCGACGCGCTCAGTGACGCGCCCGAGCCGCTGTTGAGCTCGTGCTCGCTTCCCCGACCGCTGCGCCTTGCCAAACTTCGCCATGATCATTGTCCCGACTCCCTTAACTCCTCCCTGGCGCTCGCCGACGCCGGAGCTCGCCGCAGTGAGCATGGGCACGGCACGGACAAGCGAACAGTGCGCCCGTGCCATTGTGTTGGTCGCCATCCTCGCTCCTGTGCTCGTCTCCGCCCTCCCACAGTGCCCGCGTGAGCTGCGTCACCTTCTCCCCCTCTCGCTAACGTTGTTCGTCGTCGGGCGCCGTGTCCAGAAGCTCTCTGGTGGAGCTCGATCCCCTCTCCTCGCTCGCCTATAAATACAACCACCCCCAGCCTCCTCGAGCATCACCACCCACTCCCTCAACCTCCATAAGCTCGTAGTTAAGCCGCAGCCCGGCCAGACAGGCCTCTGGCCGCCGCCCCGACCCGAGCTCGCTGGCGATTCTCGGTAGCTCCTCCTCCTCACTCCAGTGCCTCCCGAGCTCGATCCACTTCTCAGGCGACTTGCTAGTGGTTCACTGGTGTCGCCCGACCCCGTTGGAGCCCCTGGTGCAGCCCCACGTCATCGTCGTCTCCAACTCCGGTGACCTCTGCTTCCTGCCGCTGCTGGAGAGGCCAGTTCTGACCCCGTCCGACCACCCCTAACCAAACTACGGGTACGGGCAGGTGCGCCTCGACCCCCTCTCTCTTTCTATCCCTCTGGATCTAGCCGCCGACCTCTCCTCGCCGGAGAAACGCCGGCGCATCGCTACCCCACCTCTGTTTCTCTCCTCCTCTCCCTAAACCTGACAGTGGTGGCCCACTGTCAGCCACCCAGCCCTGCGGCCGGAGCGGTACGTGCTGGCGTGGCGCTGATGTCACCCCCTGGTTATTTTATTTAAATTCCAAATTTTACAGAAACTTCAAATGGCCATAACTTTTTAACCACAAGTCAAAATGAGTTGATTCTTTTTGCATTATGTTCTTACTGAAAAGATCTAGCAGCACACCAAAAATGAGATTTTTTCTCTGCTGTCTAGATTTTCTGGTAATTTTCAGAAGTGTTCTTAATATTTTCTTTTATTCATTTTAATTGTTTTCGGAAGGACAAGCTTGTCTTGAAGAGACCTAGGAGGAGTGTGAAGCTCCTCTGAACTAAGGCAAGCCACTCCAACATTTTCATGGTGTCATTGCAATATTCATGATTTTCCAACTTGAAAATAAGTTATTTTTTGCATATAATTATTTAATAAATAATGCTTGTGTTAGTTACTTTGTCATGGGTAAAAAGCTTAGTTTACAGAAGTGAGTACCTAGACAAGTGTGATCTAGCATGAATAGTTTTCCTATGTGATTTTGCTATGACTATGGTATGACTAGCATCGGTATTATTTTCTTATGTAAAGGCTTGTTCTTATGGAAATGATAAAACTAAAAATGATGAGTGCTAATAACCAGTGACAAAGAATCAGTAAAGTTTAGTGATGACTTGTGCAAGTAGAACTTTTGATGATGTTGATCTGTTTATTCTAAATGATATGTGATGCATGTCGTATGGTTGCATGATCATGGCATATGGTGACTCGAGTATTTTTATTTCAAGTTAAACCTGATGTTAATTGAACTTGAACATAAAGTTGATCGGGTCATGGTGCCACTGAATCGAGTTTTTCCCAGTGCAACCACATTTGCCTTTATGGGAAGGCCTTTATTCGGTCCGTTGTCATGCCTTTGGTCGGTGCCTCCAACGAGGGAAGGTTATGGGCGTGCGGTACCCTGGACCGGTAAGCAGACATAACCTTGTGTGCCCTGTTGTTGTTATGGTACCTTGTCCCCATTTGGGACCGTTTAAGTTTTGCCACGACGGTGGCCGTTGATGCCTTTGGTAGGCACGGGGCCACCCATGACTTAGCCCAGTGGGGAGTTAGTCGGAGTGGCCGAGAGAGTGTCATGGCAATTAGGGAGTTCCGTTGGAATGCCGTTGGTCCACCGAATGGGAGTGCGAGGCCATGGATTCCGTGGTGTGGGTACAGTGCGCTACCTTTGTAGAGTGTATTTAATCTATCGAGAGCCGCGTCCTCCGTTACAGACACAACTCATGAGTAAGTCACACCATGGATCAACGTTAATAAATAATCTTGCACACTAAGTTATTTGTTTGGCACTGGTTATGTGATGATGAGATCAGTGAGACTGATGTTGTGGAAACCAAAGTGTTGGTTTTGATTGTGATCCGGGAGCGATCACCGTTTGGTTACGAGGTAACCCGTTGGTAAGAGAGTCCGAGGGACTCGGTGCACAAGTTTGGTTGCACGGCATGAGTAGTATGCTTTCACCTGCATTTAACTTGATTAAATCTCATGATATTGTTTGCCATTATGTTTATGCTTGTTGTGAGCTTGCAAGTACATTCAATGTACTGACTTGGTGTGTTATGCCAGCTTTCAGGAAAGTCTAACCGGATCAGAGTGCTGCCGTATCTAGATCGTGTCCACATTGGTGTCCCTGTGCTATGGAGTCCCGCTTCGTCGTCGTTCCGCTGCCGAGTAGTTGTTGTGATCGAGGCCCCTTTATGTTCACTAAATAATGTACATATTGTTCAGCCACACTGTGTCTGCTGCTTGGCCTCGCTACTTGATGTAACATCGAACTATGTTCCGCTAGTATCAATAAAGTGGTTGTTTTCTATACCAAGATGTTGTGTGTTGCCAGAAGATGTGATCTCTGGGCTGGCAATGCAAGGTAAACTGGTTGCTCTGAGCCGGTGTGCCACACAATAAGCTATGATAAATTTTCTACAGTGTGGTAATTTTTCAGAATTTTTTGAGTCAGGGAAGTATGGATCCTATTGCACTCTTTACAGATTGTTCTGTTTAGACGGATTACTGTTATGTTTGCATTGTTTGCATATCTTTGCTTGCTTAATGATTCTATTTGAGGATAGGAGTATTAAATATGCGGAGGCATTTAGTAGGCAATGTTAAATAATAATTTTAGTGATTTTCTACAGTAGAGAATGATAAGGTTTTGCATTGATTTATACTAACTTATCTCACGAGTTCTTGTTGAGTTTTGTGTGGATGGAGTTTTTAAGATTTAGGGAAACCGTGATATAAAAGGAATTAAGGATACACAAAAGCTCAAGCTTGAGGATGCCCAAGGCATCCCAAGATAATATTTCAAGAAGTCTCAAACATCTAAGCTTGGGGATGCCCCGGTAGGCATCCCACCCTTTTTTTCAACAATTATCGGTTAGTATCGGTTGAGCCTAAGTTTTTGCTTCTTCACATGAGTTGTGCTATTCTTGGAATGTCATTTTGTTTTGTTTTTCTTGGTGTTTTAATAAAATACTTAGATCTGAAAGTTTTAAATAAGGGAGAGTCCTCACATAGCTACCTATTTGCTAAAATACTCATTTGATCTTCACTTATATTTTTTTGGAGTAGTTCTCATACTTCACTTAGATTTATTTGAGAGTTAGTAATTTTGAAGAAATTCTCTCATGCTTCACTTATATTATTTTGAGAGATGAAAATCTTTATGCTTATGTTCTTCACTTAAATTTATTTGAGCTTGTCAAAAGCAATGGCAATATTTGAAACTAGTCCCAAAGTGATAGATATTCAAGAGGGATATAATAAAAACTTTCATGAAGATCATTGGATAAAACAAACTTGATTCTTTGTAATAGTTTTGAGAATATGGAGATAATAATATGTGAGTCATGTTTGTGAGTAATTGTTCTTTAGTAAGAATATTGGTGTTAAGGTTTGTGATTCCCTATGCAAGCAAGAAAGTCAATAGTTATGCAATGAAATTACATCTTATTGTGGTGCATTATTTGGTGTTAGTTATGCTTAATACTCGCTTATGAGATTTTTCGTTTCTTGGTTGGATGCTTCTCAATCTTTTTGTTAGCCTTCGCTTGTACTAAGTAGGAATACTACTTGTGCATCCAAAATCCTTAAACCCAGTTTTGCCATATGAGTCCACTATACCTACCTATATGCGGTATTTCCGTGCCGTTCTAAGCAAATTTGTATGTGCCATCTCTAATCTTCAAAAAAAAACTTAGGGACACAAAAAGTTCACTAGTGCTTGTGCAACAGAGAGAGAGGAGAGAGAGAGAGGGAGAGAGAGACTTGCTACATGGCCATCCCCCTCCTCGCGGCTCCCCCTCCCTAGGGTTCCGCCCGCGCCGCCACCGGCTCCCTCGTCGCGGGTAGCCGCGGCCGCGGCCGGGGGCCGCCACCGCTAGCCCTCCCCGACACCGTCCACCTCCCTTCCCCCCTCCCCCTCCCCCTCCCCCTCCCCCTCCATCGTACCCCCATGTCGCCTCCCCGAGCAAGGCGACCGGGGGCTCCCTCCCCGCCCTCCCCAGCGCCTCCCCTCCCCTTCTCCCCCTCCCGCCGTCGCCGGCCTGGACCACCGGGCCTTGCTCGGGTGGTGCCAGCGGCGGCGGCCCCGTCCTTTCCCCTCGCGTAGTGCCACGGCTCGGGTGGCTGGCGGCTGGCAGCGGCGTGCTTCGGCGGCAGCGGATCTGGCGGCGGCGTGGCTCCTTGGGTGGCGCAGTGCTGGGTGGCGAGGTGGCGGCAGCGCTGCTGCTTGGCGGTGGGGTGTTGCAGTGGCTGGTGGCGATGCCCTCCAGGCCCAGATCTGCGCCCTTTTGGGCCCCATCTGGGTCTGGGCGGGCCTGGCCGGAACCCCTCTGCGGCGCCTCCGGCAGACGGCGGGGCGACTCGTGCGGGGGGTAGCGGCGACGGCGACTCGTGTACTGCAGCGCGGTGACGAGGGCTTCACGAGCCCGTCTCGGGCTCGACCGGGCCTATCTGGGCCTTCGGCGCGGGGGCGAAACATGGTTTCGCGGGGGAGCTGGAGCCGGCACAGCGCCGGTCCTGGCCATGGGCCACTTCTCCACCTTCCCTTTCCCCCGGTCGATTTGGTCACGGTTGCCTGGTTTGCCCCTGTTGCTACGTCCGGTCGGTTCCCGCCACGGGCGGTGGAGGTTGTCCCCTCCTGCGTGACTGCTGTTGCTGCCGACCCTCATTCCCGGTTGCATTCTCTGTTCCCGCCGGTCTCGCTTCGTTTGCCACGGTGAGACGGCGACGGGGACTGCACGGCCGTGGTGGCACATGTTGGTGGGCGACGTGTTTGGTGGCGCACGATGGATCGTCTGGAGTCGTGGGTGGTTGGTGGTCCGGAGAAATCCATGTCGGCTTGTCTGGCACCAACGCGGTGACATCTGTGGGCACCACCGTGCCTTCCTGAAGGGCGTCGGGTTTGCCCTTCCCCCGCAATCCTCTACATACCGGGGGAAACCCTAGGACTTGTCCGGGCAGCAGCGTCGTCGGCGTCGTGGTCCTTCTTGAAGGTGTTGCTTGGTATGCGGCGGTCCGGAGTGCTCGGAGTGTGGTGGAATTCTCCGGTGGGCGCAGCGGTTGTGGGGCTTCATCGTTTTCGTTGATCCGTCGTTGTTCGCATTTGTTTCTTTTTTGTTTTCTCTTTCATTTCTTTTGGCGTGACTGTGTTGCTTCCGCCCCAGCACCTATCGTTGGCTGTATCGAAGTTGGTTGCTTTGTAATACAAAGCGGGGGGAAACCCTTTTTAGTAATATTCAAAAAAATCCTTTGTGTGTGTTCGTACCGCTCATGAAACGGTAGGGGATGGCTGATATTTTTCCATGCTAGACGTGTTATTCTCAAGATGAGTGTTTATTCACTTGTCATTGCACGAGAGTACGGCAAAGGTATTAAGGATGCCCAGTCCTGAAATGAAAAATGAATTTACTTTATATTGTGAAATAATAAATTCTTTGGAAAGTGTTGGTATGGACGGCACCCGTGGATTTGGTTAGCCGTGGAATGTGAAAGTATGGTGGAAAAAGGACTAAACTTTATTTTCTGTTTGGGAACCGCCTATGATATATCTAGCATCGAAAGTATTGGGAACTATCGATCATTTTCGTTGACAGGAAAAGCATGCTACCCAAAATGTTTTATCTCTATCTTTTTCGCTTTGAGCTCTGGCACCTCTACAAATCCCTACTTCCCTTTGCGAAGGGCCTTTGTATTTACTTTATGCGATTTTAATTTTGAGTCTCCATCTTCTCTCATAAAGCACCAACTAAGGGGCCCTATGATCGTACTTGAGCATTGGATGTAGCAAATATGTGAGTGTGTTTCATGAATAGATCAATGGTTGAGCATGATGGGCTAGGGATAACTTGCTTTAGTGTTGATATTTTGAAAGACATGGTTGCTTGTTGATATGCTTCAGTATTGAATCTTCATGTCAAAACTAGACTATTGCTTTGAAGCATATGAAAGTCCAAATGTCCATACTTCAAAAGAAAACTATATGTGATTGACATGTTAGGCAGCATTCCACATCAAAAATTATGTTTTTATCATTTACCTACTCGAGGACGAGCAAGAATTAAGCTTGGGGATGCTGATACGTCTCCAACGTATCTATAATTTTTTATTGTTCCATGCTGTTATATTATCATTCTTGGATGTTTTACAATCATTTTATAGCAACTTTATATCATTTTTTGGGACTAAGCTATTGACATTGTGCCAGTGCCAGTTGCTATTTTTGCTTGTTTTTACTTCGCAGGAAATCAATATCAAACAGAGTCCAAACAAAGAGAAACTTTATGGAGAATTTTTATGGACCAGAACACCCAAGATGGGCCAAAGAAGTACCAAGGGTGCCCTGAGGGGGGCACAACCCACCTAGGCGCGCCTGGGGGCCCAGGTGCGCCCTGGTGGGTTGTGCCCACCTCGGTGACCTCCCACACCGCCTCTTCGCCCTATAAATTGTCAAATATTCCAAAAACTCTCGGGGTAACCCTAGATCTGAAGTTCCGCCGCCGCAAGCCTATGTATCCATGAAACCAATTTGGACCCTGTTCTGGCGTCCTGCCGGAGGGGGAGATCATCTCCGGTGGCCATCTTCATCATCCCGGCGGCCGCCATGATGAGGAGGGAGTAGTCCACCCTCGGGGCTGAGGGTTTGTACCAGTAAATATGTGTTTAATCTCTCTCTCTCTCTTGTGTTCTTGAGATGTCACGATCTTGATGTATCGCAGACTTTGTTAATATAGTCGGATCATATGGTGTTTTCCTCTCTCTATCTTGTGATGAATTGAGTTTTCCCTTTGAGATTTCGTTTTATCGGATTGAATACTTATATGGATTTGAGAACACTTGATGTATGTCTTGCTATGAATACCTGTGGTGACAATGGGGTATCATATTTATTCACTTGATATATGTTTTGGCACTCAACTCGCGGATTCCTGAGGTGACATTGGGGTAATCTATGCATAGGGGTTGATGCACGTCCTTGTCTTTGTTTCTCCGGTAGAAATCTTGGGGCACTCTGTGAGGTTCTTTGTGTTGGATTGAATATTATGAATCTGAAAATATCTTGGTGTTATTTTAGTACGAACTCTAGGATAGATTGATCGGAAAGAATAGCTTTGAGGTGGTTTCGTACCCTACAAACAATTTCGTCTTATGTTCTCCGCTAGATAGGAACTTTGGAGTGATTCTTCATCGCACTTTGAGGGATGGTTATATGATCCAATTAGTAGCATTGTTGAGAGATTGCACTAGCGAAAGCACGGACCCTAGGCCTTGTTTTCAAGCATTGCAATACCGTTTGTGCTCACTTTTATCAATTGCTACCTTGCTGTTTTTATTTATTCAGATTATAAAAATATATTTCTACCATCCATATTACACTTTTATCACCATCTCTCCGTCGAACTAGTGCACCTATACAATCTGCCATTGTATTGGGTGTGTTGGGGACACAAGAGATTTCTTGTATTTGGTCGTAGGGTTGTTTGAGAGAGACCATCTTCATCCTACACCTCCCATGGATTGATAAACCTTACATCATCCACTTGAGAGAAAATTGCTACTGTCCTACAAAACTCTACGCTTGGAGGCTGAGCACGAGTCTACAAGAATAAAGTTGCATAGTAGACATCATGGATGTTCCTTATAACTTGGTCTTTAGTGAGATTACCCGTGATATTATTCTGTTACCTGCACCTGCTTTATTGATCCTATTGCCAGGGGCGGATACAGGATTATGCCTAAGGGCATTGTCGCCTACCGGAACAACCTGGCTGCAGCACAGGAGGAGCCTCAGCAGTGGGACCCTCAGGTGCCCGCTCGCCAGCACTTCAACGTGGGACCCGAGGGCTTCTTCGAGTGGTGATTACCAAGTTAGGCCAAACGCCTAAGCTTGGGGGAGTACGTATTTCCACCGACATTACATTCATGCTCACACATTTCATTCCATTTGTCGGTGTCCACACTCTTTCATTATATTATCCATGTTAGATTTATTTTCTCGCCTTCTTCTTGTGTGTTTGAAAACTTTGAGAAAATCCAAAAATATTTCCTGCTTCTTTTTGGTTTTTCTTCCTAGTTTAATTAGTTTTAGTATTAAAAGAAAACCCAAAAGATTTCCTTTTTCCTCTTTTGCTTGTTGGGAGCTTTCCTGTGTAAATAGTTTTTCTCGTTTTTGTTTTTCCTTTCTATTTGCTCGTTCAAGAAAAGCCAAAAACTCCAAAAATATTTCAGTGTGTTTCTCTGGATTTCTTTTCCATTTTACCGAGTCGTACCGAGGAGAAGACCATGATGAAAATGTTGAGTGGCTCTCATATGCATTATTGTTGATCTAACAGAGAGCCCATATTACTTTATCTTCTTCTTTTGAATAAAATGTTTGCAGATTCCAGCTTAGTCCACGGCACTCTTGCACTATTATTATTTTCAAATCGTTCGGTCGTGCAAGTGAAAGGCAATAATGATGACATTTGATGAACTGGCTGTGGCAGAGGGAAACGGGTATGAACTCAACTTTTTCTGTTTTTGTAAATATGTTTAACCTAGTATCCATGATTCAACCTATTATGATCAAACATGTTTGCAATGACAATTAGAGATTATAGTTTCTCATGCCATGCTTACGTACCTAGGAGTGGATAATGATTTATCTTGGATGTCAACATTGCGTTAAAATGATTGTGATGTAGTATGATGATATGGTATCCTCCTCTGAATGTTCGAGTGGCTTGACTTGGCGCATGTTCATGCATGTAGTTGAATAAAAACCAACATAGCCTCTATGATATTTATGTTCATGGTGTTCATATCCTACTCATGCTAGTATCCAATGTTATTTATGCATAATGCATGTTCATGACCGTTTTCGCTCTCTAGCTGGCCGCTTCTCAACCTAATTGCTAGCCTTCGCCTGTACTAAGCGAGAATTCTGCTTGTGCATCAAAATCCTGAAACCCAAGTTATTCCAGATGAATCCACCATACCTACCTATATGCGGTATTACCTTGCCGTCCTAAGTAAATTTGCATGTGCCACCTCTAAAAACTTCAAATAAATATCCTTTTTGTGTGCCTGAATTGTTCATGGAGTGACAGGATGTAGTCAGTATCTTCCATGCTAAGCGGGTTATTCTCATGATGAGTGTTTATTCACTCGTGCTTGCACGAGAGGGGCAGTAATAGGGATTCCCAGTCCGGAATTCAAATTGCAAATAATTAAACAAAACTCCCCCGGGACTGTTGTTGGTATGGATGGCACCCATTGTTTCGGACAAGCCGTGGAGTGTGATTGTTGGTGGAGGGGGGTAAACCTTTACTTTTATCGCGTGGGAACCGCCACAAATGTGTTTAGCATGGAAGATGCCGATAACTAATGGTCGTGAAGTAAACAAGAAGGGTGCATTTCTCAAAATTTCATTTACCTTTGTTTAAAAAAACTTGAGCTCTGGCACCTCTGTAAATCACTACTTCCCTCTGCGAAGGGACTATCTATTTAATTTTATGTTGTGTCATCATCTTCTCAAACAAGCGCCAGAACCTGAGAGCACTATTGTCATCCTCATGCATTGTGTGTAGCTAATGTTGGGTGCATCATGACTGGATCTTTTCTACCATGAATTACAATGTTTGGTCGCTGCTTGAACTTTGGAGGTGCTCTGCATTTATGTTTTGCAGTCTCAGAAAGGGATAGCGAGATACCACTATTGTCATATTATATCATGGTTGTTTTGACAAAGTGTTGTAGTTTGAGATATCTTATTATTGCTCGCTAGTTGATTATGCTATTGATATGAGTTAATATAGTTTCTAAGAGTTATTGTCGACATAGTTAGTTATAATTTTGGCTGAAAACCTGGGTGATGTTTAAGCTTATTTATGTAAACAAGAACAAAAGAGTTCGTAAAAGTTTTTCTTTTTCACTTTCAGTTTATCAACTGAATTGCTTGAGGACAAGCAAAGGTTTAAGCTTGGGGGAGTTGATACGTCTCCAACGTATCTACTTTTCCTAACACTTTTCCTCTTGTTTTGGACTCTAATTTGCATGATTTGAATAAAACTAACCCGGACTGACGTTGTTTTCAGCAGAACTACCTTGGTGTTGTTTTTGTTAAGAAATAAAAGTTCTTGGATTGGAACAAAACTTTGCGAGGAATTCTTATACAATAAAAGATAATTTCTGGAGCCAAGAACCACTGGAGGGGGGCACCTGGGTGGGCACAACCCACCAGGGCGCCCCCTCCAGGCGCGCCCAGGTGGGTTGTCCCCACCTGGTGGCCCCGCAGACCTCAACCCTGATGCTATAAAATCACATTTTCGGAGAAAAAGTTCGGGGATGAAGAATTATCGCGTTTCACGAGACGGAGCCGCCGCCACCTCCTGTTCTTCATCGGGAGGCCATATTTAGAGTCCGTTTGGGGCTCCGGAGAGGGGAGTCTTCGATCTTCGTCATCACCAACCCTTCTCCATTGCCAACTCCATGATGCTCCCCACTGGGAGTGAGTAATTCCTTCGTAGGCTCGCTGGTCGGTGAGGACTTGGATGAGATTCATCATGTAATCGAGTTAGTTTTGTTAGGGCTTGATCCCTAGTATCCATTATGTTTTGAGATTGATGTTGCTATGGCTTTGCCATGCTTAATGCTTGTCACTTTGAGCCCGGGTGCCATGATTTCAGATCTGAACCGTTTATGTTATCACCATTATATCTATGTTCTAGATCCGATCTTGCAAGTTATAGTCACCTACTACGTGTTATGATCCGGCAACCCCGGAGTGACAGAAGTCGGGACACTTCTCGGTGATGACCGTAGTTTGAGGAGTTCATGTATTCACTATGTGTTAATGCTTTGTTCCGGTTTTCTATTAAAAGGAGGCCTTAATATCCCTTAGTTTCCAGTAGGACCCCGCTGCCACGGGAGGGTAGGACAAAATATGTCATGCAAGTTCTTTCCATAAGCATGTATGACTATTTACAGAATACATGCCTACATTATATTTATGAACTGGAGCTAGTGTCGTATCGCCCTAGGTTATGACTGTTATATGATGAATATCATCCAACGAATTCACCGATCCAATGCCTACGAATTTCTCTCATATTGTTCTTGCTAAGTTACCACTGCTACCGTTACTATTGCACTTGCTACAAAATCATTGCTATCACTGTCACCGTTACTATTGCTATTGCTACTACTATCAAAACTATCATACTACTTTGCTACTGATCACTTTGCTGCAGATAATTAATCTCCAGGTGTGGTTGAATTGACAACTCAGCTGCTAATACTTGCAAATATTCTTTGGCTCCCCTTGTGTCGAATCAATAAATTTGGGTTGAATACTCTACCCTCGAAAACCATTGCGATCCCCTATACTTGTGGGTTATCATTTACCACAGACCTACGGGTCCATAGCTAGTAGTTAGATGGCTTCTTCTCTCTCTTTGATCTTCAATACAATGTTCTCCTCAATGTTCTTGGAGATATATTTGATGTAATCTTCTTTTGCCGTGCATTTGTTTAGATCCGATGAATTGTTGATTTATGATCAGATTATCTATGAATATTATTTGAGTCTTCTCTGAACTCTTTTATGCATGATTGAGATAGATTTGTATTTCTCTCCGATCTATCGATTTGGCACTACTGCAGGATGCTGCTAACGCGACACTACGATCAGAGACCCTTCGACGAAACTGTGTGTGATGCAATAATCGCAAACGGTGGTGTAAAAAAACCGTCAAAAAAGGTGCAAAACATTTGCAATGATAGATGCATCAAACACGGTTCAGATTTTGGTTGCGTGTGCGATTCAGGGTATACGGTTCAGTTAAAATTAACTATTTGCGATGAGGAGGAACAAAAGAAACGGGCTGTCAGATGAAGGTATGTGCAATATGCAGCATACGCTTCCCTCAGAACTATTTGTGATTAGGCAACACAAAAGAAACGGTCAGCCAGATCAAGGTGTGTGCGATATACGGCATGCGGTTCACTCGGATGAACTGTTTACGTTGAGACAAGAGAACAGAAACGGTTCAATATAACAAGATGTGTGTGATACGCGACAAACAGGTCTGTAATCAGAAATGTGTGCGAAGACCGATAATAACACAGACGATTGCTTCTAATAAGACATATGTGATATGTTGTGTCTACACAACATCTATTGGCCATTGGGGGACGGGCGGTCATCCGGATACGCCATAAGGATGCGAAGAGGCATCCTATATCAGCAAGGACTAGCTGTTCCACCAGTAGCTCATGTAAGAGAACTCTCAAGTTAAGTGTGCTCAGGCTGGAGCAGCCATCAGATGGGTGACTGGATGGGAAGTTGTGTTGATGTTAAATTAACTGATAGGATGGGTCATATCTACCAAATTAAATGACTGATATGACCCATCCCATGAGTTAATTTAACCTCGAGGTCCTTGTTTTTTTTAACACATGTTAAAGAAGGTCTATCGCATTACTTTTTGACGATGTGCGATACGTGGCATACAGTTGATCCATCCGACCTGTTTGTGATGGAATAAGCCGTGTGTGGGTGTGGGCAAACGCTTGCTAGTGTACAACCGTTTGTGATTGATGAATTCATCACCGGCGGGTTCCCTAGTGTGGTCCGTGTTCATCTCATCATCATCTACTTCTTGTGCTAGCTCGATGTTCCTTATATGCTAAGTTTCCATTAATTGATGGCGTTTTATGAACACGCCACCGTTTCCCGCCATTTCCTCATGTGGCACCCCGGCTCAGAGACACCGAAATGCCCCGTATTCCAGCCCAGAGATCGAGGTGAAGTCTTTTGGAATACGGCACTGCTTGACATAGAACAAATCAGCTCTTATTACAAGGGATAAATACAAGGGTCTGATGTTACAAAAGATCACATCAGCACGGCGACACTACGCCTGCGATACTACACTTGCTCTATGCTAGCAGCGGAACAACTCGTAGCAACGGAATACTTCTAGCAGCGGAACAATGACGAAGGTGGTGAACTCCACTCCACAGGGACTGGCTGGAACGCTTATCCTAGCTCACACGAACGGAAACCACGACAAGCAAGCAATCAAATCTGGCATGACCTGCAAACTGGCATGACACGCCAGGTCAGTACATTGAATGTACTTGCAAGCTCACAGCTACCAAAGCAATCAAGACAAACAACAACATGGCATTTACAGGTTAAGCAGGAATTATCATGAGATCATCAGGATAACGTGGCATGAACAACATGAACATGATACAATTAGAACAATATGAGCATGGCATGACTATATAAATCTGATGATACTAGCATGAAACATGATGACACTATATGCACCACTTATTCTGCTCGGGTTACCTCGTAACCATCACATGCATTACTTACCAACCTCGGACATCACACGATCATCTCAGGATCAAATCAAGCTTGGTATAAACAATACCGTAGTGATCATTAAATGACCACAAGGAGCTTGATCTTCGCCCACGATTCTCGCACAACATCACGAATATCCAACAACTCGATATCCTTGATACCACGGTGATCATTCACAGATCACAAACGGAACCACTCTTGGCTCAACGGGTTACCTCGTAACCAAACGGTGATCATTCATAGATCACATAACCAACTTATCTCATCATCGAACCAGGGTTGTTATTAAGCACATTATTATTATTACTGTTGACCCACAGTGTGACCAACTACGAACTGGGCCCTTATCCGCGGGCGCGGCTATCGATAGATTTAATATACACTCTACAGAGGTTAGTACACTGTACCCACACCACGGAACCCATGGTCTCGCACTCCCACTCGGGTGGACCAACGGCATTCCGACAAAACCGTCCTACTGCCATGACACCCTCCCCTTTGGGCTAAGTCATGGGTGGCCCCGTGCCTACCAAAGACACCAACGGCCACCGTCGTGGCAAAACATAAACGGTCCCAAACGGGGACAAGGTACCATAACAACAACAACGGGCACACAAGGCTTACGTCCGCCTACCTGATCAGGGTAGCACGCGCCCATAACGTTTCCTTGGAGGCACCGGCGAGAGGCATGACAATAGACCCAGTTAGGACCTTCCCATTAGGCAAATGTGGTTGCACTGGTCAGCTCGATATGGTGGCACCATGACTCAGCCAACAGTTGTTCAAGTTCATTTTAATCCGGTTAAACTTGAATGCAATATGCTGAGCCATGATAAAATAACATGATGCAATTACAAAGCATGACCATGATATCAACATAAGCATGGAGGTACAACATAAGTATTAACCATATCAACAATGAATCATATCCAACTGAGCATAGCATAATGACGAGCATGAATATTACAAGTACAATACTACTCATAGCATAACATGACCATTATCATCAAAAATAAGTACCATGCAAGAACACATCAATAACATAACCGATTAAACATTTAACCAACTAACGACAAGGAACAATACATATCACCGGTACTCGGTAACCGACGACAGTCATGCACCGAAGAACATGACCAACCCAACATGTATTACTACCAAGCATGGCCAATATGAAAGTAATACTAACAAGTAGAACATGATAACAGAGTGCAAGAAGACATAGCATGACAGTAACCACCGATCCATAAGCATAACCGAAATAACGACAGCAGTAAAACAAACATACAGTTATTTAAAGATTCAAGTTGAAAACCAATGCTACTGCATGGCTATCATGCAAATGGTGATTGTGGCTTGCCTGGGGTGGAAGAAATCACCGGGACAAAGTGCGAGAAGCTTGCGGAAAGAATCGCCGGAAAACATTCTCTCTCGGAGGAGGCTGATTAAGCGCAAGGGCAAAATGGTCATTTTCAGAATGTCAAAACATCATGAAAATATTACCAACAGAACAGGCTCGACGAGACGAAGATGTGGGCTTTGGAATCACCTCAATCGGAGTTGGGAGTAAAAAGATATAGTTGTTTTTCTGCCAGAGACCTATTTCTAAGAAAATCCTCACAAACAGGCCCTCAGCCGGAAAAACGGAACGCGCCTTTTCTGAAAATACGCTTTCCGGAAGGGAAAACGCATTCTGGCCCGAGGGAGAGAACGAATATGCTTTCGTGGAGGGGAGACGTATTCGGGGGAATACGCCTCCACTTCTCCACGTCAGCGGGGCGGGGCCAGCGAGTGGAGTGGCTGACGCGCGGGGCCCACGGCCAGCTGGCAGGGAGGGGTCGGGGCCTTCATCTCCTTCCCGACGCCACTGCCCGCGGGGCAGAGCAGGAGCTCGTCGCCGGCGGCCGTCCCAGTGCCACCGGCCACCGTTTGCGGCGCCTGGACTACCGCTGCACTCGGGAGACCGAGGCGGCCCGATCCAAGCAGGTCGCGGCCGCCGGGGAATCCTCGACCGAGCGGGACTTCAGCCGCGGCGGACGACAGCTTCGGGCGTCGGCGGAATCATGGCAAACGGCCACCAGAGAACAAAGCGGAGATTTGGGGAGGCTCAGGGTGCTCCAGGTGGTCTACTGGAGGTGGAAGAAGGAGGAGCAGAGCTCCGGTTGGCGCTAATTTGAGAGGAGGTCGCCGGCGGCAATGGCGACCGTGGAGGGGAAGGAGGCATCTTGGTGCTTGCTTGAGGGGTCGAGGAGGACTGAGGGAGTGAGGCGAAGAGCTTGGCGCGCTCAGGAGGCATTGGGGCTGCTTAAATAGCCGAGGGGAGGGGGTAGTCGTGCTGGCGTCGCGGCGGACGCGTGGCTGGCGTCGCGGATGCGTGTTTACGCGCATGAGCTCCGAGGCAGGCGACGAGGGAGGCACAGGGGAGAGCTCGCGGGGAGGAGGAGGCCAAAGGAGCACGGGGAGGATGACGACGGCGACGAACCGAGCCAAATCGCCACTATTCGTTCGTGGGCACGCGGCGGCTTGCGTCGGTGAGGAAGAGGACGGAGGGGGAGATGGCTCCAGGAGGACAGCGACGATGCAGGCTAGCTGTTGGACACGCTCACGCGCGCGAAGACGACGAGAGGAGGAGGTGTCGAAGCACAAACGGCCACTGGACGCGGCTACTGCACACAGAGCGCGTGCACAGGCTTGCCATCGTCGCGGTCACCGCGTGCACTGGCATGTAGCGGGGGAGATGGGCTGGAATGTGTTATCTAGTGGTAAGTTCTTCCAGGGTAGGTTTCAACTGCGGTGGTAGATCGATGAAAAATGATGTGGGTTAAAAGATAATCAACCTCTGAAGTTTATTGCAGTAAACTTGGCCGTGCACTGGTGATCAACAGGGACTTGATTGGATCAAATGGAGTTGTCTGGGATGATTAGATTAGGAAGGACTACGATCCTGAGGAGTTTAAGTAGAAATGGACCAGTAATGAATATAGTTGCTTCACAACTGCATTTTTGGTCCAGAAATGAGATTTGGATGATGCACTCACATGGTGATGCCACTTAGGCTGAAATTAGTCAAGGCTTCATGATTTGGTCATACAATGATGTTGTAAACATTTCATACCAATTGGAGTTACCAAAATGGTACTTGCTTCACAAACATCCTTGCTGACCAGAAGCTTGCAATAATTTTGGAGAAATATTGGCTAAGTGGAATGGTGCCAAATTGGGTGGATAGATGTTATATAGGTAGGAGCATGATCTGGTAATTTATCAGGATTTTTGAAGCAATATAAAATGCACTTGCTTCACAACCTGAAAATATTGCCAGAATCAAAGATTTGATGCTATGCTCTCATAGATGATTGGATGGGGCTGCAAATGGATGGAGGGGGTTAATATGAGCACATGAAGGAGTGTGAAAATTTTCAACTCATTTGGATAACCCTAGCTAGTACTTCCTTCATAATGCCTTCTGTCTGACAGAAAGTTTGAAAAAATGTTGAGGAAGATTGGCTAGGCAAATAAAGTTGAATTTTGGCATGAGGCAATGATTTGGATATAAGAAAATGGCCAAAAGGTTTGGGAGTAATCAGGAAAGGATAGGTGGCACTTCCTTCACAGAAAGCCACACTAGACAGAAATGAAGATTAAATATTGGGGAAGTATTCTTGGGCTAGGACAGGAAAGTTGGGCATATTTGAGCAACATATGACCCAAAGGAATTATGAGAATTATTTAGGAATTTTTAGATGGACATAAATATAGGTTGCTTCACAACCTAGGGCAGACAGGGTTATTCCTTTAACAGAAAAAGGAAGATTCCTTAGAAAAAGAAATTAGGGTTTGGTCAAGCAGTGAAGTGACAAGATCTTGGTAAGATTTTGAGAAAGATGAGCCACTTGGGAGGAGGAAGGAGGATGATTTCCCGGGTGGCAAGGCCACAGAACCACTCTAAAAAGAAAAAACAGAGCAAAAACCAAATAAATCAAAAGAAAAAGAACAGGGCCAGAAGCCAGGCTGTTACACCTCACCTGTTTCCCGCCACCCAGCGATATTGCGCATAAACCTAGGCGGCGCGCGACGCACGGAGGCAACAAGCGCAGCCTGTAGCACATCCACCTTTTCCAAGCATGCCAACCCACCAAAGCGCTGCCTCTGTCATCAACCTCGTCGACAAGGAAAACCAGAAGGCGCCACGGCACGTCGAGGTCGTGGCGCTCCCCGGCAACGCGATGGACGACGCCATGATGTGCGTCATCTCCAGGGTTGAGAAAACCCTTGGCGCATGGCGCTTCAGCACCGCGGATCAAGATAGGCATGTCAGCGCCGACAGGCTGCAGCTCGCCGCACAACATGATCGATGGCGCGCCGCAGAACAAGCTAGGCGCGTCCGCGCAGATAGGCTGCGGCTCTCCGCACGACGAGACCGTTGGAGCGCCGCAGAGCGAGAGGCGCGGCGTGCCGCACAGCAAGAGCGGATCCATCGGCGCTTGCCTGCTGTCGACACGGTGTCGCAGCTAGGTACACGTCCCGTCAGTACCCCATTCCTCACCAGGAGTGGGCAGAGGCCCTCTGCGCCGTACTTGCACCAGAGGCCGACCGCGCCGTACTTGAACCAGAGGCCGACCGCGCCGTACTTGCACCGGACGCCCGCCGCGCCGTTCGCATGGGTCGCGCCATTCGCCTTGTCCGCGGCCCGCTCGATGCCAACGCGCTGGTCGGTAGGCTCGACCGCCTCCTTGGCCCAGGTGTCCACTTGGGCGCAATAGAGGCCGTCGCATCCTCGAGCTGGTGATCTCCGATGAAATAGCCAACTTGGAGCTCGAGATCGTGCTCCAGATGTACCGCGAGCGTGTCGACCGCTTGGAAGAACGCCTGGGCCAACGAGTTCAGGCAGAGTCAAGAGCTACCGTAGGCAAGGGCTGCTGGTCATGGTCTCATGGATGCATTTTATTTTGTTGAGTCATTTCGACCTGGATAACTATGTATTCACAGCAATCATAGTATTGCTCTGTTTATTGCTTTGTTTCAATGTGTGTATATACGCTTTCCATTCTGTATATATGGATGATAACAGCTAGATTCAAATTAGTATACAAAAACAGATAGAAAATGGAATTCATAATATATATATAATATCATCACATATACGTGATGATACTAAACTACTAGGTACAATGCATAAAATTGAAAACGAACAATACTAAAACTAATAATCCCTCATGGGGCCAGTATTCCGGTAGCCCCTCGCCATCAGCTCCCTGGTGCGCGGCGTCTTCCCAGTGCGGAGGCAGTACTCCGCCTCGCAGCGCTTGACGTACCGATCTGCCTCTTGCTGGCGGACGAGCGCGAACGATCTTGCCATTTTGTTGTGCGCCCACCGGAGCTCCTCGTCGGTGGCACGCTGGAGCTTATCGGCCCACCTCCATGCAGCGACGAGGCGCCCAGCGCCTTTGACCTTCCTCGCGAAGTACCCGTCTTCGTACACCTCCTCCGCAAGACGACGCGCCCGCCCCCAAAGCTCCACCGCCTCCTTTTTCCAGGAGACATCACGGGCTTCACAGGCCGCCTGGTACCTGGCTTCCTCCTCCACCATCTCCTTCTTGAACGCCACTTGCCTGGCTTTCTCAGCCGGCGGCAGTGACTTCCACAGACAAAGATTGTACTGGCCCCAAAACCAATCCAAAGTTGGGGGGTCCAGCGCAACCTTGTCCGGCGGTGCGTAGGGGTCCTCGTCGCTGCTATTCAAGTGAGCGTCCTCGGGTGGCGGCGACTCCTCGTTGGCGCGTGGGCAGACCGGCGGCTCCATGGCAGAGATTTGAGAGAGAGAGATAGAGAGAGAGAGAGAGAGAGAGAGAGAGAGAGAGAGGGCGAGCGAGGGGAGGATGTAGATGAGAATGCAGGCGGGACGACGTGAGCAAGGTAGTATTTATTGGCGGCCGGAATCTATATCGACGGGAACAGTACACACGCTGGTCGCCGGAATTTACGACTACTGTAGTTTGAATTACACACGATTCCCGCAGCAAAATCCGTGTGTAAACATAATAGCTGACGGTTTCCAATACAGAACCATGTCTGATTAATGACCCGCGAGATAGAGTGCCAATCGTGTGGGGGCCGGTTGTCTTGCCAGATCTTTACATTTTCTTTTTTGAACACCAGATATTTACATCGTCTGATATTTTTTAACTCGCACACAAGTACACAAAAATATGATTTTTCAAACCGTTATGGTTTGCCGTTGCATGTAGATGTAGTTCAAATTTGAATTACGGTCATTAAATGGCTAGAAAATCACTTAAATGTCTTTAAAAGGTCAAATGACCTCTAGAATTTTCCAAATTTTCACATGACAGTTGTAGTAGTGCACGTTAAACATAGAAAAAAATTGAAGGCCGTAAGAGGAAGCTATCTCCTGTTCGTCATCAAACATGCATTGTTCCCTTTCGGAACCACGAGCCTTCTAGTGAGTTGCTCCGGTTTGTGAGGGGAGTGTGTCCAAACTTTCGTCAAACAGGCCAATTGTTTACCACATCATCTTGGTGGCATGACATTACATCAAGCAAGGTTTCATGTTTTCATGATCACTTTTTATTTTTTTGGAATTAAAATGCCATGGCACTCCATGCATGTGCCCATGCCGTGAGACCAATATGTTTGAAAATTCCTTCTAATTTACTACACATGGAATTAACTCGCACACAAGTACACAAATATGATTTTTCAAACCGTTATGGTTAGCCGTTGCATGTAGATGTAGTTCAAATTTGAATTACGGTCATTAAATGGCTAGAAAATCACTCAAATGTCTTTAAAAAGGTCAAATGACCCCTGAAATTTTCCAAATTTTCACATGACAGTTGTATTAGTGCATGTTAAATGTAGAAAAAAAAATTGAAGGCCGTAAGAGGAAGCTATCTCCCGTTCGTCATCAAACATGCATTGTTCCCTCTTGGAACCACGAGCCTTCTAGTGAGTTGCTCCGGTTTGTGAGGGGGTTGTCCAAACTTCCGTCAAACAGGCCAATTTTTTACCACATCATCTTGGTGGCATGACATTACATGAAGCAAGGTTTCATGTTTTTCTGATTATCTTTTAATTTTTTGGAACTAAAACGCCATGGCACTCCATGCATGTGTCCATGCCGTGAGACCAATATGTTTGAAAATTCCTTCTAGTTTACTGCACATGGAATTAACTCGCAAACAAGTACACAAATATGATTTTTCAAACCGTTATGGTTAGTCGTTGCATGTAGATGTAGTTCAAATTTGAATTACGGTCCTTAAATGGCTAGAAAATCACTTAAATGTCTTTAAAAGGTCAAATGACCCCTAGAATTTTCCAAATTTTCACATGACAGTTGTAGTAGTGCACGTTAAACATGGAAAAAATTTAAAGGTCGTAAAAGGAAGTTATCTCCTGTTCGTCATCAGACATGCATTGTTCCCTCTCGGAACCACGAGCCTTCTAGTGAGTTGCTCCGGTTTGTGAGAGGTGTGTGTCCAAATTTTCGTCACACAAGACAATTTTTTACCACATCATCTTGGTGGCATGACATTACATCAAGCAAGGTTTCATGTTTTTCTGATCATTTTTTATTTATTTGGAATTAAAATGCCATGGCGCTCCATGCATGTGCCCATGCCGTGAGACCAATATGTTTGAAAATTCCTTCTAATTTACTGTACATGGAATTAAGTCGCACATAAGTACACAAATATGATTTTTCAAACCGTTATGGTTAGCCGTTGCATGTAGATGTAGTTCAAATTTGAATTACGGTCATTAAATGGCTAGAAAATCACTCAAATGTCTTTAAAAAGGTCAAATGACCCCTGAAATTTTCCAAATTTTCACATGACAGTTGTATTAGTGCATGTTAAATGTAGAAAAAAATTGAAGGCCGTAAGAGGAAGCTATCTCCCGTTCGTCATCAAACATGCATTGTTCCCTCTTGGAACCACGAGCCTTCTAGTGAGTTGCTCCGGTTTGTGAGGGGGTTGTCCAAACTTTCGTCAAACAGGCCAATTTTTTACCACATCATCTTGGTGGCATGACATTACATGAAGCAAGGTTTCATGTTTTTTCTGATCATTTTTTAATTTTTTGGAATTAAAATGTCATGGCACTCCATGCATGTGTCCATGCCATGAGACCAATATGTTTGAAAATTCCTTTTAATTTACTGCATATGGAATTAACTCGCACACAAGTACACAAATATGATTTTTCAAACCGTTATGGTTAGCCGTTGCATGTAGATGTAGTTGAAATTTGAATTACGGTCATTAAATGGCTAGAAAATCACTTAAATGTCTTTAAAAGGTCAAATGACCCCTGAAATTTTCCAAATTTTCACATGACAGTTGTATTAGTGCACATTAAATGTAAAAAAAATTGAAGGCCGTAAGAGGAAGTTATCTCCCGTTCGTCATCAAAGATGTATTGTTTCCTCTCAGAACCACGAGCCTTCTAGTGAGTTGCTCCGGTTTGTGAGGAGGGGGGGCGTCCAAACTTTCCTCAAACAGGCCAATTTTTTTACCACATCATCTTGGTGGCATGACATTATATCAAGCAACGTTTCATGTTTTTCTGATCAATTTTTAATTTTTTGGAATTAAAATGCCATGGCACTCCATGCATGTGTCCATGCCGTGAGACCAATATGTTTCAAAATTCTTTCTAATTTACTGCACATGGAATTAACTCGCAAACAAGTACACAAATATGATTTTTCAAACCGTTATGGTTAGCCGTTGCATGTAGATGTAGTTCAAATTTGAATTACGGTCATTAAATGACTAGAAAATCACTTAAATGTCTTTAAAAGGTCAAATGACCCCTGAAATTTTCCAAATTTTCACATGACATTTGTATTAGTGCACATTAAATGTAGAAAAAAATTGAAGGCCGTAAGAGGAAGCTATCTCCGTTCGTCATCAACCATGCATTGTTCCCTCTCGGAACCACGAGCCTTCTAGTGAGTTGCTCCGGTTTGTAAGGGTTGTTGTCCAAACTTTCGTCAAACGGGCCAATTTTTTTACCACATCATCTTGGTGGCATGACATTACATCAAGCAAGGTTTCATGTTTTTCTGATCATTTTTTAATTTTTTTGGAATTAAAATGCCATGGCACTCCATGCATGTGTCCATGCCGTGAGACCAATATGTTTGAAAATTCCTTCTAATTTACTGCACATGGAATTAACTTGCAAACAAGTACACAAATATGATTTTTCATACCGTTATTGTTAGCCGTTGGATGTAGATGTAGTTCAAATTTGAATGACGGTCATTTAATTGCTAGAAATTCACTTAAATGTCTTTAAAAGATCAAATGACCCCTAGAATTTTCCAAATTTTCACATGACAATTGTAGTAGTGCACGTTAAACGTAGAAAAAATTTGAAGGCCGTAAGAGGAAGCTATCTCCTGTTCGTCATCAAACATGCATTGTTCCCTCTCGGAACCACGAGCCTTCTAGTGAGTTGCTCCGGTTTGTGAGGGTGTGTGTCCAAACTTTCTTCTAACATGCCAATTTTTTACCACATCATGTTGGTGGCATGACATTACATCAAGCAAGGTTTATGTTTTTCTGATCATTTTTTAATTTTTTGGAATTAAAATGCCATGGCACTCCATGCATACATATGCATGTGTCCATGGCGTGAGACCAATATGTTTGAAAATTCCTTCTAATTTACTACACATGGAATTAACTCGCACACAACTACACAAATATGATTTTTCAAACCGTTATGGTTAGGCATTGCATGTAGATGTAGTTCAAATTTGAATTACGGTCATTAAATGGCTAGTAATCACTTAAATGTCTTCAAAAGGTCAAATGACCCCTGAAATTTTCCAAAGTTTCACATGATAGTTGTATTATTGCACGTTACACGTAGAAAAAAATTGAAGGCCGTACGAGGAAGCTAGCTCCCTTTCGTCATCAAACATGCATTGTTCCCTATCGGAACCACGAGCCTTCTAGTGAGTTGCTCCGGTTTGTGAGGGGTGTGTGTCCAAACTTTTGTCACACATGCCAAATTTTTTATCACATCATCTTGGTGGCATGACATCACATCAACCAAGGTTTCATGTGTTTCTGATATTTTTTAAATTTTTTGGAATTTAAATGCCATGGCACTCCACGCTTAATTGTGTCATAGTCGTTAGACCAATATGTTTGAAAATTCCTTCCAATTTACTGCACATGGAATTAAATCGCACACAAGTACACAAAATATGACTTTTTAAATCGTTATGGTTAGTTGTTGCATGTACATGTAGTTCAAATTTCAATTACGGTCATTAAATGGCTAGAACAACACTTAAATGTCTTAAAAGGTCAAATGACCCCTGAAATTTTCCAAAATTTGACATGACAGTTGTATTAGTACTACAAATTTTCTCGTACATTTAAAACACCTTCCGTTGCCACTTTACTCCAAGTTCGTCTTTCACAGCTAATAAAAAATATCTACAACATCACACATAGTTGTTTTGTAGGAACCATTTGCAATGAAAATATCTGGGTCTATTTAGTTCATCCTCCTTAAACTTCGCTGGCTCGTCTGCTCCAGTGCCGTCAACCCCCGAATCCACGAACCCCGATCCCCATTCCCGCACCCCCTTCTTGCAAAGATGACGCCATGGAAATGCTTCGTGAAGGCATGTACGATGGCCGCGTCCCCCCCCCCCCCCCCGAGCGCCGCCACCTGCACCGAGAGCGCGGCCGCCTACGCCGAGAGTGCCGCCGCATCCGCATTGAGCGCGGCCGCTTCCGCCGAGAGGGCGTCTGCGGCAGCCGACATGGCAGCTGCAGCAGACGAGACGGCTGCAACTGCTGCTGCGAAAGCGGCTGCAAACGCCGAGAGCGCTCGAGCTGCCGTCCGTGCCGTCGATGTCGCCCTGGCCCGGGTCGAGGCCATCCATGCCAAGATCGAGGATGCACACGCCGAGATATTCCAGGCCACCTCGGAATCCAGCATGGAACCCACGTCCGAAAAGGTGGCGGTGGCCATGGAGCACCTGCTTCCTCATGAGGTCGTCGAGCGAGAGCTGGAGATGCAGGAGGCGGCGGAGATCAAGGAGCACTAGGAGGAGGAGTTGTGCGTGGCCGAGGTCGAGGTAGAGAAGAGTCTGTCCGTCGAGGAATCGGCAGTGGAGTACCAACGCGAGCTCTGGCGTAGCCACTACTACGAGTACTACAACCTTGAGGGCGGCGTCGAGGACGAGGACAAGGATGCGGTCGACTTTAGCAGGGGGGACGCGGAGTCCACCAATGGCGGCATGTCGCCAGGACAAGTCATCGATGTCTCATCTCACACCGGCAATGCATAGGCTGGCGCGGCGGCGGATTTGTTAAAATTATGCATACTTAGGCTTTGTTTTTAATGCTGATCTTTTGTTAGAGCAATGTTTAGGTCAACTGGCTCTGTTTAATTACTAAAATTGCTCGATTCAATAAGTGTGGTCTATCTGGTGTATGATCTTTTGTGTGCCCAAATTAGCAAGCGATGTTAAATTATGCAATGACGTACCCAAGGAAATTTCCACCAAAATTTGAATTATCAAACGCATCCCATGCGCGTAAAGCAGAAGAATCATTTGTGATGTACACAACCGTTCAAAGTGAATGGTCCGGCGGCACCGTGCGCTAAGTTTCCCTCCACATTTCCAAAATTTTGGCCTACCGCCAAAATATCTAACCCCGCCCCTCCCCCCTTTCGCACCCCTTTTCTCCCCGACCACAAGTCACATTTCCCCTGTTTCCTCCTTCCTTCCTTCCTTCCTAAGCTATAGTCGCTTCCTCGCTTGCTTCCTCACTCTCGCCGTCTCGCATCCTACCGTCGGGGTCTCCATGGTCTTCTTCAAAGACCTCTCCAGTGGTTCCTCCTCCGGCGATGACTCCTTCACCACCTGGGTATGCCTCTCTTCTCTCTCTCGGGCTATGACTTGGAATGAAGGATTTTTACCCGGCGGTCGATTCGAGTCATTTCTTCCTCGTGTAGCTCCCAAGGACCATCAGTGGCAACAAATGGAGCGGGGTGGCTGAAGATCTATCTGCTCGTTGTCACCATCAATCTCCCTGCGTGAAGCTAGTTGCGTTTGAATCTGTGGACAGTGGGAGGAAGTTTCTGGCATGTGCAGAGAAAGTTAGACCCTCTTTCGTTGTTACAAATCATTTGTTAGATGTGATTCAGACACTCTCACGGTCCCAACCCATTCATACCACACCTTCAACCAAACGCATCCTAAGACAGTGTCATAGTTTGTATCTAGTATCTAAAATTATTGCCATCTCAACAGCGGTGCCATTAGAAAATTATTTGGCACCGCTTCAGCAGTTTGTGCAGCCAACTTTGGTCCACACATCCAAGCAGCCAAGCAGTAAACTACTAAATCTTTATGGCACGAAGGAACCGGGCATCGAAGCAACTAGGTGCTCCGGAGTCCGGGTCCCTGATTTTTTTCCGCTGCATCGGCTCGCCAGTGCAGGGCACCGGTGCAAGATGTAGCAACAGTTGTCTTTACACCAGTTTTGGCATACATAGTGGACGACCTTAGTGCTATTAGTTCTATGTTACTAAATTTGTGTATGTACACATCTGTTAGTATCAATTTGCTGTCATCCAAACACTGTCGCTATGCTGTTGCAGTTATATTTACCTTCCTCATAAAATGTTCAATTTGTTATTTATTGTACATGAGTAAGAACTTGTGGCGTTGTTATAGTTAATTATAGCTTCTGATGTTTCAGAATTTGGTTGTTGTCTCAGTAGCAATTAATTCATTTGCACATTGATCTTTCTGAGAAGATATGTCATAATTAACATGTTTCTTCAGTTTTTCAAAATAAGCATTGGCGATTTTTTATGTTGCTATAAACCCATTTCCCCTACAATTGTTATTGATCTAGTTTTAAATATTATAGGATGAATGGAAGTGTTCTTACTTGGAGTGGGTTGATCAAAGTGGCCACAGTCTTTGAAGATGTGCCTAGCAAAGCTCTGGAGCATGTATGTGTTGGAAATATGCCCTAGAGGCAATAATAAATGGTTATTATTATATTTCTTTGTTCATGATAATTGTCTATTGTTCATGCTATAATTGTGTTATCCGGAAATCGTAATACATGTGTGAATACATAGACCACAACATGTCCCTAGTAAGCCTCTAGTTGACTAGCTCGTTGATCAATAGATAGTCATGGTTTCCTGACTATGGACATTAGATGTCGTTGATAACGGGATCACATCATTAGGAGAATGATGTGATGGACAAGACCCAATCATAAGCATAGCATAAAAGATCGTGTAGTTTCGTTTGCTAGAGCTTTTCCAATGTCAAGTAATTTTTTCCTTAGACCATGAGATCGTGCAACTCTCGGATACCGTAAGAGTGCTTTGGGTGTGCCAAACGTCACAACGTAATTGGGTGACTATAAAGGTGCACTACGGGTATCTCTGAAAGTGTCTGTTGGGTTGGCACGGATCGAGACTGGGATTTGTCACTCCGTATGACGGAGAGGTATCTCTGGGCCCACTCGGTAATGCATCATCATAATGAGCTCAATGTGACTAAGGCGTTAGTCACGGGATCATGCATTGCGGTACGAGTAAAGAGACTTGCCGGTAACGAGATTGAACAAGGTATTGGGATACCGACGATCGAATCTCGGGCAAGTAACATACCGATTGACAAAGGGAATTGTGTACGGGATTGATTGAATCCTCGACATCGTGGTTCATCCGATGAGATCATCGTGGAACATGTGGGAGCCAACATGGGTATCCATATCCCGCTGTTGGTTATTGACCGGAGAGGCGTCTCGGTCATGTCTGCATGTCTGCCGAACCCGTAGGGTCTACACACTTAAGGTTCGGTGACGCTAGGGTTGTAGTGATATGAGTATGCGGAAACCCGAAAGTTGTTCGGAGTACCGGATGAGATCCCGGACGTCACGAGGAGTTCCGGAATGGTCCGGAGGTAAAGAATTATATATAGGAAGTCAAGTTTCGGCCACCGGGAAAGTTTCGGGGGTTACCGGTATTGTACCGGGACCACCGGAAGGGTCCCGGGGGTCCACCGGGTGGGGCCACCTATCCCGGAGGGCCCCGTGGGCTGAAGTGGGAAGGGAACCAGCCCCTAGTGGGCTGGGCGCCCCCCCATGGGCCTCCCCCCTGCGCCTAGGGTTGGAAACCCTAGGGTGGGGGGGGGGCGCCCCACTTGCCTTGGGGGGCAAGGCACCCCCTTGGCCGCCGCCCCCCCATCTAGATGGGACTTGGCCGGCGCCCCCCCCCCTCCCAGGGGGCCTATATAAAGGGGGGAGGGAGGGCAGCAGTACAACAGCCTTGGGCGCCTCCCTCCTCCCCTGCTACACCTCTCCCTCTCGCAGAAGCTCGGCGAAGCCCTGCCGAGACCCGCTACATCCACCACCACGCCGTCGTGCTGCTGGATCTCCATCAACCTCTCCTTCCCCCTTGCTGGATCAAGAAGGAGGAGACGTCGCTGCACCGTACATGTGTTGAACGCGGAGGTGCCGTCCGTTCGGCACTCGGTCATCGGTGATTTGAATCACGGCGAGTACGACTCCGTCATCCACGTTCATTGGAACGCTTCCGCTCGCGATCTACAAGGGTATGTAGATGCACTCCTTTTCCCTCGTTGCTAGTATACTCCATAGATGGATCTTGGTGAGCGTAGGAAAATTTTAAAATTATGCTACGATTCCCAACAGTGGCATCATGAGCCAGGCCTATGCGTAGTTACTATGCACGAGTAGAACACAAAGCAGTTGTGGGCGTTGATGTTGCCAATTCTTCTTCCCGCTACTAGTCTTGTCTTGTTTCGGAGGCATTGTGGGATGAAGCGGCCCGGACCGACGTTACACGTACGCTTACGTGAGACAGGTTCCACGGACTGACATGCACTAGTTGCATAAGGTGGCTAGCGGGTGTCTGTCTCTCCTACTTTAGTCGGAATGGATTCGATGAAAAGGGTCCTTATGAAGGGTAAATAGAAATTGGCAAATCACGTTGTGGTCATACGTAGGTAAGAAACGTTCTTGCTGGAAACCTACAAACCACGTAAAAACTTGCAACAACAATTAGAGGACGTCTAACTTGTTTTTGCAGCATGTGTGATGTGATGTGATATGGCCAGAAGATGTGATGAATGATATATGTGATGTATGAGATTGATCATATTCTTGTAATAGGAATCACGACTTGCATGTCGGTGAGTATGACAACCGGCAGGAGCCATAGGAGTTGTCTTTATTATTTTGCATGACCTGCGTGTCATTGAATAACGCCATGTAAATTACTTTACTTTGTTGCTAAACGCGTTAGCCATAGAAGTAGAAGTAATCGTTGGCGTGATGACTTCATGAAGACACAATGATGGAGATCATGGTGTCATGCCGGTGACGAAGATGATCATGGTGCCCCGAAGATGGAGATCAAAGGAGCATAATGATATTGGCCATATCATGTCACTATTTGATTGCATGCGATGTCTATCATGTTTTTGCATCTTATTTGCTTAGAACGACGGTAGTAAGTAAGATGATCCCTTATGATAATTTCAAGAAAAGTGTTCCCCCTAACTGTGCACCGTTGCGAAGGTTCGTTGTTTCGAAGCACCACGTGATGATCGGGTGTGATAGATTCTAGCGTTCGAATACAACGGGTGTTGACGAGCCTAGCATGTACAGACATGGCCTCGGAACACACGCAATACACTTAGGTTGACTTGACGAGCCTAGCATGTACAAACATGGCCTCGGAACACGGAGGACCGAAAGGTCGAGCATGAGTCGTATAGAAGATACGATCAACATGGAGATGTTCACCGATCTTGACTAGTCCGTCTCACGTGATGATCGGACATGGCCTAGTTAACTCGGATCATGTTTCACTTAGATGACTAGAGGGATGTCTATCTGAGTGGGAGTTCATTAAATAATTTGATTAGATGAACTTAATTATCATGAACTTAGTCTAAAATCATTACACTATGTCTTGTAGATCAAATGGCCAACGTTGTCCTCAATTTCAACGCGTTCCTAGAGAAAACCAAGCTGAAAGATGATGGCAGCAACTATACGGACTGGGTCCGGAACCTGAGGATCATCCTCATAGTAGCCAAGAAAGATTATGTCTTAGAAGCACCGCTAGGTGAAGCACCAATCCCAGAGAACCAAGACGTTATGAACGCTTGGCAATCACGTGCTGATGATTACTCCCTCGTTCAGTGCGGCATGCTTTACAGCTTAGAACCGGGTCTCCAAAAGCGCTTTGAGAAACATGGAGCATATGAGATATTCGAGGAGCTGAAATTGGTTTTCCAAGCTCATGCCTGGGTCAAGAGATATGAAGTCTCCGACAAGTTCTTCAGCTGTAAAATGGAGGGAAATAGTTCTGTAAGTGAGCACATACTCAGAATGTCTGGGTTGCACAACCGCTTGACTCAGCTGGGAGTTAATCTCCCGGATGACGCGGTCATTGACAGAATCCTTCAGTCGCTTCCACCAAGCTACAAGAGCTTTGTGATGAACTTCAATATGTAGGGGATGGAAAAGACCATTCCTGAGATATATTCAATGCTGAAATCAGCGGAGGTGGAGATCAGAAAAGAACATCAAGTGTTGATGGTGAATAAAACCACTAAGTTCAAGAAGGGCAAGGGTAAGAAGAACTTCAAGAAGGACGGCAAGGGAGTTGCCGCGCCCGGTAAACCAGTTACTGGGAAGAAGTCAAAGAATGGACCCAAGCCTGAAACTGAGTGCTTTTATTGCAAGGGAAGTGGTCACTGGAAGCGGAACTGCCCCAAATACTTATCAGAAAAGAAGGCCGGCAACACCAAAGGTATATGTGATATACATGTAATTGATGTGTACCTTACCAGTACTCGTAGTAGCTCCTGGGTATTTGATACCGGTGCGGTTGCTCATATTTGTAACTCAAACAGGAACTACGGAATAAACAGAGACTGGCGAAGGACGAGGTGACGATGCGCGTCGGGAATGGTTCCAAGGTCGATGTGATTGCCGTCGGCACGCTACCTCTGCATCTACCCACGGGATTAGTTTTAAACCTCTATAATTGTTATTTAGTGCCAGCTTTGAGCATGAACATTGTATCTGGATCTCGTTTAATTCGAGATGGCTACTCATTTAAATCCGAGAATAATGGTTGTTCTATTTATTTGAGAGATATGTTTTATGGTCATGCCCCGCTGGTCAATGGTTTATTCTTGATGAATCTCGAACGTGATGTTACACATATTCACAGTGTGAATACCAAAAGATGTAAAGTTGATAACGATAGTCCCACATACTTGTGGCACTGCCGCCTTGGTCACATTGGTGTCAAGCGCATGAAGAAGCTCCATGCAGATGGACTTTTGGAGTCTCTTGATTACGAATCATTTGACACGTGCGAACCATGCCTCATGGGTAAAATGACCAAGACTCCGTTCTCCGGAACAATGGAGCGAGCAACCAACTTATTGGAAATCATACATACCGATGTGTGCGGTCCAATGAGTGTTGAGGCTCGCGGAGGATATCGTTATGTTCTCACTCTCACTCATGATTTAAGTAGATATAGGTATGTCTACCTAATGAAACACAAGTCTGAAACCTTTGAAAAGTTCAAGGAATTTCAGGGTGAGGTTGAGAATCAACGTGACAGAAAAATAAAATCCTTATGATCAGATCGTGGTGGAGAATATTTAAGTCACGAGTTTGGTGCACACTTAAGGAAATGTGGAATAGTTTCACAACTCACGCCGCCTGGAACACCTCAGCGAAACGGTGTGTTCGAACGTCGTAATCGCACTCTATTGGATATGGTGCGATCTATGATGTCTCTTACCGATTTACCGCTCTCATTTTGGGGTTATGCTTTAGAGACTGCCGCATTCACTTTAAATAGGGCTCCGTCGAAATCCTTTGAGACGACACCGTATGAATTATGGTTTGGGAAGAAACCTAAGCTGTCGTTTCTAAAAGTTTGGGGATGCGATGCTTATGTCAAGAAACTTCAACCTGAAAAGCTCAAACCCAAGTCGGAAAAATGCGTCTTCATAGGATACCCTAAGGAAACTATTGGGTATACCTTCTACCTCAGATCCGAAGGCAAGATCTTCGTTGCCAAGAACGGGTCCTTTCTGGAGAAGGAGTTTCTCTCGAAAGAATTGAGTGGGAGGAAAGTGGAACTTGATGAGGTGATAGTCACCCCTTCCGTACCGGAAAGTAGCGCAGCGCGGGAAAATGTTCCTGTGGTGCCTACACCGACTGGGGAGGAAGTTAATGATGATGATCATGAGGCTTCGAATCAAGTTACTACTGAACTTCGTAGGTCCACAAGGACACGTTCCGCACCAGAGTGGTACGGCAACCCTATCCTGGAAATCATGTTGTTAGACAACGGTGAACCTTCGAACTATGAAGAAGCGATGGCGGGCCCGGATTCCGACAAATGGCTAGAAGCCATGAAATCCGAGATAGGATCCATGTATGAAAACGAAGTATGGACTTTGACTGACTTGCCCGATGATCGGCGAGCCATAGAAAACAAATGGATCTTTAAGAAGAAGACAGACGCGGATGGTAATGTGACCATCTATAAGGCTCGACTTGTCGCTAAGGGTTATCGACAAGTTCAAGGGGTTGACTACGATGAGACCTTCTCACCCGTAGCGAAGCTGAAGTCCATCCGAATCATGTTAGCAATTGCCGCATACTATGATTATGAGATATGGCAGATGGACGTCAAAACGACATTCCTTAATGGCTTCCTTAAGGAAGAGTTGTATATGATGCAGCCGGAAGGTTTTGTCGATCCTAAGAATGCTAACAAAGTATGCAAGCTCCAGCGCTCAATCTATGGGCTGGTGCAAGCATCTCGGAGTTGGAACATTCGCTTTGATGAGATGATCAAAGCGTTTGGGTTTACACAAACTTATGGAGAAGCCTGTGTTTATAAGAAAGTGAGTGGGAGCTCTGTAGCATTTCTCTTATTATATGTGGATGACATATTATTGATGGGAAATGATATAGAATTCTTGGAAAGTATAAAGGCCTATTTGAATAAGTGTTTTTCAATGAAGGACCTTGGAGAAGCTGCTTATATATTAGGCATCAAGATCTATAGAGATAGATCAAGACGCCTCATTGGTCTTTCACAGAGTACATACCTTGACAAGATATTGAAGAAGTTCAATATGGATCAGTCCAAGAAGGGGTTCTTGCCTGTATTGCAAGGTGTGCAATTGAGCACGGCTCAATGCCCGACCACGGCAGAAGATAGAGAAAAGATGAGTGTCATCCCCTATGCCTCGGCCATAGGGTCTATAATGTATGCCATGCTGTGTACCAGACCTGATGTAAACCTTGCCGTAAGTTTGGTAGGAAGGTACCAAAGTAATCCCGGCATGGAACACTGGACAGCGGTCAAGAATATCCTGAAGTACCTGAAAAGGACTAAGGATATGTTTCTCGTTTATGGAGGTGACGAAGAGCTCGTCGTAAAGGGTTACGTCGACGCTAGCTTCGACACAGATCTGGATGACTCGAAGTCACAGACCGGATACGTGTATATTTTGAATGGAGGAGCAGTAAGCTGGTGCAGTTGCAAGCAAAGCGTCATGGCGGGATCTACATGTGAAGCGGAGTACATGGCAGCCTCGGAGGCAGCACAGGAAGCAGTCTGGATGAAGGAGTTCATTACCGACCTAGGGGTGATTCCCAATGCGTCGGGCCCGATGACTCTCTTCTGTGACAACACTGGAGCTATTGCCCTTGCGAAGGAGCCCAGGTTTCACAGGAAGACCAGGCATATCAAGCGTCGCTTCAACTCCATTCGTGAAAGTGTTCAAAATGGAGACATAGATATTTGTAAAGTACATACAGACCTGAATGTAGCAGATCCGTTGACTAAACCTCTCCCTAGGGCAAAACATGATCAACACCAGGACGCAATGGGTGTTCGATTCATCACAATGTAACTAGATTATTGACTCTAGTGCAAGTGGGAGACTGTTGGAAATATGCCCTAGAGGCAATAATAAATGGTTATTATTATATTTCTTTGTTCATGATAATTGTCTATTGTTCGTGCTATAATTGTGTTATCCGGAAATCGTAATACATGTGTGAATACATAGACCACAACATGTCCCTAGTAAGCCTCTAGTTGACTAGCTCGTTGATCAATAGATAGTCATGGTTTCCTGACTATGGACATTAGATGTCGTTGATAACGGGATCACATCATTAGGAGAATGATGTGATGGACAAGACCCAATCATAAGCATAGCATAAAAGATCGTGTAGTTTCGTTTGCTAGAGCTTTTCCAATGTCAAGTAATTTTTTCCTTAGACCATGAGATCGTGCAACTCCCGGATACCGTAAGAGTGCTTTGGGTGTGCCAAACGTCACAACGTAACTGGGTGACTATAAAGGTGCACTACGGGTATCTCCGAAAGTGTCTGTTGGGTTGGCACGGATCGAGACTGGGATTTGTCACTCCGTATGACGGAGAGGTATCTCTGGGCCCACTCGGTAATGCATCATCATAATGAGCTCAATGTGACTAAGGCGTTAGTCACGGGATCATGCATTGCGGTACGAGTAAAGAGACTTGCCGGTAATGAGATTGAACAAGGTATTGGGATACCGACGATCGAATCTCGGGCAAGTAACATACCGATTGACAAAGGGAATTGTGTATGGGATTGATTGAATCCTCGACATCGTGGTTCATCCGATGAGATCATCATGGAACATGTGGGAGCCAACATGGGTATCCAGATCCCGCTGTTGGTTATTGACCGGAGAGGCGTCTCGGTCATGTCTGCATGTCTCCCGAACCCGTAGGGTCTACACACTTAAGGTTTGGTGACGCTAGGGTTGTAGAGATATGAGTATGCGGAAACCCGAAAGTTGTTCGGAGTCCCGGATGAGATCCCGGACGTCACGAGGAGTTCCGGAATGGTCCGGAGGTAAAGAATTATATATAGGAAGTCAAGTTTCGGCCACCGGGAAAGTTTCGGGGGTTACCGGTATTGTACCGGGACCACCGGAAGGGTCCCGGGGGTCCACCGGGTGGGGCCACCTATCCCGGAGGGCCCCGTGGGCTGAAGTGGGAAGGGAACCAGCCCCTAGTGGGCTGGGTGCCCCCCCATGGGCCTCCCCCTGCGCCTAGGGTTGGAAACCCTAGGGTGGGGGGGGCGCCCCACTTGCCTTGGGGGGCAAGGCACCCCCTTGGCCGCCGCCCCCCCCATCTAGATGGGACATGGCCGGTGCCCCCCCCCTCCCAGGGGGCCTATATAAAGGGGGGGAGGGAGGGCAGCAGTACAACAACCTTGGGCGCCTCCCTCCTCCCCTGCTACACCTCTCCCTCTCGCAGAAGCTCGGCGAGGCCCTGCCGAGACCCGCTACATCCACCACCACGCCGTCGTGCTGCTGGATCTCCATCAACCTCTCCTTCCCCCTTGCTGGATCAAGAAGGAGGAGACGTCGCTGCACCGTACGTGTGTTGAACGCGGAGGTGCCGTCCGTTCGGCACTCGGTCATCGGTGATTTGAATCACGGCGAGTACGACTCCGTCATCCACGTTCATTGGAACGCTTCCGCTTGCGATCTACAAGGGTATGTAGATGCACTCCTTTTCCCTCCTTGCTAGTATACTCCATAGATGGATCTTGGTGAGCGTAGGAAAATTTTAAAATTATGCTACGATTCCCAACAGTATGAGGAAGAGAACAGAGGTAGGCTTAGAGAAAATGTTGTCAACGCTGAAGAATATTTGAAGATGCGGGATAAAAAGAGGAAGGTGGAGAATGAGCTTAGATTTTTTAAATCAGACTTTGCTAAGATGGTGTTGGCGAAGGAGGAGGCACTTTCCTAGTTGGCCTATGCAAAACAGGTTCTTACTGAACTGAAGGAAGAGGTGGATAAGACGATCCTGGATGATCTCGATTAGGGAATGAATATATTGTTCTAATATTGTTCTTATGAAGTTGAACTAGCTATATGTTGTACTGTGCTGTTTTCATGTAGCTATCGTACTATGATGTTATAATATATTTATGTGCCTGATATGAAATTGGCAAACAGCTGTTCGATATGAAATGTGAATTTGCGTAATACTGGAATTATTAATTATAAACTAATAAACCTGCTAAATGTGTCATGGAACTTTGCAAACGGTTCTAGCAGTAAAAGCACCTGTGATGGATAGCCCAATGCCACACAGTTTTCTTCATCAAATCATGTGTGATGTAGTTGATAAAAGCAAACAGTTAACCAAGACAGAGCGTGTGTGATAGTTACACCTTTCACACACGAGCCTACACATAAAACTGTGTGGGATGTACATACGAACGGAAACGTTTTTCCTGGATTGACTGTGTGGGATGTACATAAGAACGGAAACGTATTCCTTGAATTGACTGTGTGTGATATACATACGAACGGAAACATTTTCCCTGGATTGACTGTCTGGGATGTACATAAGAACGAAAACATATTCCTTGGATTGACTGTGTGGATACACATACGAATGGAAATGTTTTTCTGGGATTCACCGTGTGGGGATGTACATACGAATGGAAATGATTGGGTTTCGATGCCTCGCCCGATCGCACACGAGCTCATTTTGCCCCAGCCTGTGTCCCAGGAGGGCCTATCCCCGACGGTTTCTGGGTCATGTGGGAAGGACCCTCTATCGCCCACACTCACTTGGCAACGGTTCCAAATGACGTCGCGGAAAGGGGTTAAAAACCGTTTGTATAACACTGACGCGTACCAGTGTGGTTTGGCCAACTAGATTGGTTTTTCTTGCAACGGGAGAGATGCTTTGTGATGGGTTCAATCTTGGGGTGTCCTCACCCACTGACAGAAGGGGCAGCGAGGCACGTATTGTATTGTTGCCATTAAGGATAAAAAGATGGGGTTTATATCATATTGCTTGAGTTTATCCCTCTACATCATGTTATGTTGCTTAAAGCATTGCTATGTTCTTATGAACTTAATACTCTAGATGCAGGCATGAGTTGGTTGATGTGTGGAGTAATAGTAGTAGATGCAGAATTGTTTCAGTCTACTTGTCACGGACGTCATGCCTTATTCATGATCATTTCCTTAGATATCATCATAACTGTGCGCTTTTCTATCAATTGATCAATAGTAATTTGTTTACCCATCGTATGTTTTCTTCAAGAGAGAAGCCTCTAGTGAAACCTATGTCCCCAGGGTCTATTTCCCATCATATATTTTCAGATCTATAAAACCAAAAACCCCAAAATACCTTGCTGCACTTTATTTATATTTACTTTAGTTTGCTCTTTTATTTATCTTTTATACCTATCTCTATTAGATCTCACTCTTGTTCGTGACCGTAAAGGGATTGACAACCCCTTTTTCGCGTTGTGTGCAACTGTTTGTTAGTTTGTGCAGGTGCATATATTGGAGACTTGCTTGTGCCTCCTACTAGATTGATACCTTGGTTCTTAACTGAGGAAAATACTTATCTCTACTTTGCTGCATCACCCTTTCCTCTTCAAGGAAAAAATCAACGCAAAACTCAAGAAGTAGCAGTTCTCTCCCCAATATGTTGCCCCTCCCTCTTTGTGTGTTGTCCTTTGATCCTCTCCCTCCAATGCATTGTGCAGCAGCTACATACATCATAGGGAAGATGACAAGATGTTAGGAGCAGCAACCAGCAATGAAGCAAAGCATTATATATCATATACTCATATGTAAATTCACAAATTGTAATATGAATCTTATCTCATTGGCTCTGGCTCATAGCCTTCTCCCTTTCCTAGATTCGCCAAATTAAATGAGCAATCAAAGCAAACTAACAAAGTAGCAAACAAGCAATGCAATAGGCAGATCATATCACAAGTTCACAACTTCACAAGTAGAAGCAAGCATATTACATAACAAATAAAATTCTTAAACTTGCTTAGTTCTACCAAACGGTCATACCAAAGTAACACGACCACGATCCGCGATAGTCTCACCACTCCATCATAGTCTCTTACATAACAAATAACAAACAAAAGATAAATGCATGAATGCAAATACATGATAATTTGATCAATGCCTCTCAATCATCGTCATACTCAATCTCTTCTTCATCCACCATCTCTTCATCACCATCGGATTCAAACTCCTCCTCCTCAAGGTCTCTCACTCTTGCACTCCTACGAAGTTGGAGTTCCTCTTATGCTCCCATTGCTTCACCAAGTAGATCCCATGATATACCCGTACCTGGATGGACATCCGCATCCTCCTCATCAAGATAAACAACATTTGCATGATTACCCCCTCCTTCAAATAGAAATCCTTGAGCTTCGGTAGCATCGATGCTGATGAGCACATCCCATTTTTTCTTCTCCAGGAGCTTTTGTTTCCTAGACAACATTCTATTATTGAACCTTATGAAGACCAAATTATTGCATCTTTCCGTTGTGAGCCTATTTCTTCTCTTGGTATGTATCTACAATTACATATTAAAGATTTAAAGTTAAACATAACATGAGAGAATATTAGAGAACAAAAAAAAAGAGATTGGACAAACAAGTAGAGAGAGGATATATCGATTCAAAGGCGCTCCAGTTTCTTTCATAGCCGGAAGAGCTAGAGGTCAGAGAGAGGATTCTCATAGCCATGTCCTTCAAGTTGGTGTTTCTCCACCATAAAGCTTCCACCAACCAACTACCACAAACATGAGCAACATTTAGCATCAACAATTGGATAAATAACAGCAGCTGGCAAGCAGCTGCAGCTAGCAGCAGCCTCTAGCAGCAGCAACAACATATACAACAGCAGCAACATACACAACAACAATAGCAGCATACACAACAACAACAGCTATAGCAGCAAGCCAGCAGCAGCTAGAGCAGTAACAAGCAGTAGCAATGCAAGGGCAGTAGAAGCAAGCAAATACTGATATACCTGGGCTATAGCTCTTATTTTCACATGTTGTTGCTAGCCTCTTCCTAAATGGTCCTTCTTTGTTTTCATATTTCAGAAATTCATCATTGACAACCAACATGCAAGTATCTGGATCGTTTGCAAAGTATTGTTCAGCACACTCCTAGAAGCCTTCATTTGCAATGGTAAAGATGGAGCTATCCGCATAACTATAGTGTGGGTTCAACACATATGCGGCCATGTGCAATGGTGAATCAAGCCTTCCATTCATCTTCTTATCAACAATGGCCATAGTATCTTTGTAGTTCCTCTCCAAGTTGCTAAATGCATCCTTCATCTCCCTCTCGGCCTTCACCAACCCTCCATAGAGCCAAGCCATCAATGGCTTAATATCCCCATCAACCAAACGAAGAACTCTCACCAATGGCTCAAACACATTTATGCATAGGAGCACACCTTTCCAAATGTTAGCATCCATCACCGTTGCCGTTGCATCCTTGCCTTTCTTTGTTTTCAGATGACTCATCTCTTCCCAAGCTCTTTCAACCACCATACACCTTAAAGCATCATTCTTCTCCAACAAACTTTGCAAAGTAAGAAAAGCAGAAGCAAATCTTGTCACCCCCAGCCTTATGATATCTCTCCTTTTCGTAGCAACCCTCATCAATGCCAAAGTCTTGTGATGTGCATAGATGAAGATGGTGAGGTTCTTTGCTTGATCAACTATTGTCTTAAATGGGGGGGTTGATGGCGGGAGTTCGAGCGGTGAGGTGAGTGTGGCTGAGCTGACCCCAATTTCTCCTGCCGTTTTTTCGAAGATGTGCACGAGCTCGTGGCATCTCCGTGATCGCATGAACTTGGCCTCGCTTTTCCTCACCTGCGTCCCCCGAGCCTGGCTCAGGGGCCGAAGCAGAGTAAAGCAGGAGGCTGCAGGCACGCTCGCGCGGGTGGCCGCTGGATCGTGCGGTCAATGGGAGTCATTTGTCCAAGGAAAAACCCCTGCGTAACAGAACCCAGAGACTATCGCTGAAGAATTAAGACTCTTAATCCCACCTCTCTATCGCCTCCCCTTTCCTCCCTCGCCCTCTCCCCAATCCCTCTCGAATCCCCACCCAATCTCGGTCGTTTGTGAGGATTCCTTCCGCATGCAGGGATGGCGTGGACTTTCGGCGCTGGACAAGGAAACGGCGGCCGCCGCGGTGTCGGCCTAGGCGGTGGAACCGCTGGTTTCGGCGCCGGCGCTGGCCCGTTCGCCGGCAACTTCGGCAGCGGCAGGGATAATGCCGGCCAGATCGTGTTTGGTGATGGGAGCGGATTCGGTGGCGGTGGCGGTGGCCCCAGCTTCGGCCAGCAAGCCGGCTCCCCTGCTCACCTGGCGGCCGCACTTTCTTCTGGTATCGTGGCCGGCGGCGGATCTCAAGGCGGACAAATTACTGTCGAGAAGGTCCCGGGCTTTCGTATGCGCGTTGATTCAGATGATGAAATGTCCGGTCACGATTGGCCGGCCTCTTGGTTTCGGGTGGTAGAACGGCCCATCAAGAAGCAAAAACATGAAGAAAAACCATCTCTCTTCAGCTTTCAGAAGCAGCGGGATTGCCCGGACTCTTGGTCCAAACTTCCCTCGAAGAAGAAGAAGAAGAAGAAGAAGAAGAAGAAGAAGAAGCAGCAAAAACATGAAGACGAACCATACACCCTGAGCTCTGATGAGCTGCAGGAGTTTATAGCAACCTGGAGGGAGCCGTGCCTAAAACATCCAGTTGGCACGGTATGTTTTATAAGTTTACATATTGTAATGGTGAATCCATGTTTCGTTGAGATAATAACTAGGATCTCGAGGAATCATCACCCTATGAATATGCTACTTGTTCCATCATAACTCATAGATCCATATTTGCATCTCAACGCATTAAAATCATTGAAAGCAGAGGTCAGATGATGATGTGTTCAGTTCAGCCAGCCTCTTTATTTCTGATGCAACCTTCTTTAACTTGTCATCATGCAGATCCTGGAATCCATGCTAAACAGCTATAACTGTGACACGCTAACCCCAGAACAAATGAACAGAGTGAAAACAATATTCGCGCAATACCCTTCCATTGGCTTGCTCAATGCTGCTGTAAGTTGATTATCTTGTTTATATGCAATTTATACATTTTATATGTCTGCTCACATATCCTTGAATTATTTCCTTTTCTCCCCATGCTGTGCGTATGGTGAGGATGCTGCTTCTACTCGTTTTAGCTCCGAGTCAGCTGTCACATGATATATCTGGCCACTGGGTGTAAAATCCACTCAACCTAAATTTATTATCGGGTTGGGTTGATACTGGATCTCCCTGTAGTTGCGAATTTCTCTACTTCATAAATTCGTTTATGTGGTTTGCAAAAATTATTTGACACTCCCCTGCACTTAATCTGAAACATGATCCTAGTTGTTTGCACTAATTTAAATATCATGACGTAAATAGAGGAACATATACTTTCTTGCGGGGACAAAGAGATCTGAATGATATGTACGACAGTCCATTTCATGTTTTGTTTGCTCCTTTCTGTAGCTTCTAGCTTGTATCCACATATATGTACGATATCAAAGTCAGTCTTACTATGTTGACGCTTATTCTATTCACTCTGTTGCGTCCATTAATGTCCAATTATGTAATGTAGCTAAATATTTATGATTCATTTTATATTCCCCCCAGCTAGAGGTTTTTCCTGTTATGACATAATGTTACCATTTTGGTATCTGTATTCACCTTTTACCCGAATATATGCAGGTTAGATCAATTGGAGCTCCTTTATGTCCGTCATTAGAACTTGCCGTTCCTGAAGGCACGGATCATAAACCTGGATGCAGTAATGAGGGCAGCAATAAACCTCGAGACAGTTCTCTCTCTCTCTCTCTCTCTCTCCCCTCAGCCCCCTCCCCCCCCCCTCCTTATTTTTGTGCGTATGTCTGTGCGTGCGTGCGTGAATAGCTGCTTATTTTGGAGAGCGGCTAAATGACTCCCGAGCTCATCTGCTCCTGCGTATGAACAGTAAAATCAAAAGAAATACTAGAAAAATTAATTGCATGGAAGATGTGTTAGTGCGTAAGGCTCGTGCCAAATTTCAGCTCATTTGGACATCTGAGCTGCTCTCAGCCAAAAAAAAATTTTTGGGGTCTGTGAAAAAGTTTACTGTTTGGGACCGTTTTTTTTGCTGAGAGCTGCTCAGATGTCCAAATGCGCTGAAATTTGGAGCGGACCTCACGCACTAAAATATCTTCCATGCAAAAAAAGAAAAAAACGTTTATTTTTTATTTTTCTAGTGTTTATTTTGATTTTTACTGTTCACTGAGATCAGATGAGCACGGGAGCCGAAATGGATATTCGCTTATTTTGGGCCTACCGAGTCATTCGGAGAGGCGGAGACAAGACTGTTATGCGGGTGTTGTTGGAAACTGCCCTTTCAGAACCATAAGTATATGCGGAAGACCTATTCACATTTGACATTGGTTTGTGCAGGTGTTCCAATTGATGATGTCATCAAAAGAACAATTGCATATTTTGAATCCAACATTGGAGTAAGTGAAGGATCTTTGCAACTGAAGAATATTTTCTCTCTGAAGAAATTTCATGAATGTGAATCATGGGTAACCAGCCATTTTTCAGCCCATCAATTTAGTGCTCTTGGCCATGGGTCTTTCCTTCAGTTTTTGGATAGACATGGTCATCATTTCCCCCCTAACTGTAGTGGTTTCTTAAATGGGGAGCTTTCTAGTTCTTCCTCTCTGGAAGTTTGTGTAATGCATTAACAAATTGAAGTTTTACTCTGTCAAGCTGAGAGTAACTGGCTGGAAAATGGTGAATTTTCAGTGGATAGTCTCCTTATGCTTCTGAAAAGGCAGTTTCCAACAATCACTGTTGATATAGCGCAAAACAAATTAGGAGGACTCATTGGCACTATTGAGGCTCAAAGAAAGAGCATGCAGACAAACACCACCAAATTTTCCGTTGCACTGTTGCAGAAACGCTGGTCTGGGATTTTGCTAGGTAATGGTGATGTGTTGGAGAATGATATTGCTCCACAATCTTATCCTAGTTCAGTTTCTTCACAAGAAGCAATTAAATGCTTACTCAAGGCTCCCTTCTTGTCTGATCTTCTTCTTTGGTCAAATTGGGATATGCTGTTTGCTCCTTCACTGGGCTCCTTAATGCATTGGTTGCTAAATACAGGTCCAATTCAAGATTTATCATGCATTGTGACCAGAGATGGCAGGTTCGTTAGAATAGATCCATCAGCCACTGTTGAGCATTTTCTAGAAGCTGTCATTCAGCAATCACCGTTTCAAGTGGCAGTGAAGCTGCTATCCTTGCTACACATTTACAATGGTTCTAGCAATGCTCCAATTTCGTTACTGAAGTGTTATGCACAACGAGCAATAGATGCTATAATGAATAGCAACATTGATTTGATCAGCACTGGTTCTGAAGGGGGAAAAATATGTACGAGGAAGTGCATACACAAATTGCTGAACAGCATAGCTTTTCTTCTCATTATATTGGTCGTATTCAAGGAAATCCTGAAAACACTTGTGTAAGAAAGATTACATCTAAAAGCTTATTAAACATTGACCACACTCTTCAGTTGATCGCGAAATTTATACTAGACTGTCTTGGCCATCTACCTTCTGAATTCTGGAGTCTGGCAGCAGATATGCTATTGTCAGGACTTCGGACTGTTGCTAAGAATTGCTATTCATCCATCTTGCATGCATGCAATGAAACTTGGCAGCTTTGCATGCTTCGCAACATTGGATCATCACTTGGAATCGCTGAATGGGTTGAAGATTGTCCCACAACATGTCGGACTGAAGATGCTTATGGAAACAGAGAAACTAATTCATCTTCTTGTCATGCATCGGCTGTTTCTGGAGGTCATCCACATAAAAATACTAACATGCTTACTACCACAGATGATGACATGGTAGTAAATGAGAGAAGTAAATCGTTTCCTGGCTTGGAGGCTATAGATGATGAAAATGCACAAGATTTAGATCCTGATGGAAGCAAGGCAGATATGGCTGAATTACTAGCTACTAACAAGCCCCCAGCGATTGAAGAAATAAATCTTGAGAAAGCAGCTCTTATTATTGAAACTATACGTCAAGAGGGGTTTGGTTTGGATCAGACACTAAGTTATACTGATAGCAGCTTGCTGAAAAAGCAGCATGCTCGACTTGGCAGAGCCCTTCATTGTCTCTCACAAGAGCTATATTCCCAGGACTCTCACATAATCCTTGAGCTGGTATGCTTTTAGTCCCATTCATTCCTCTTTTATTTTATTTCTTCTGTGTGCTTGGGAGTGGTGTGTGTCTGCAGATATCGATTTGGTGTCATTATTCTTCTATATTTCAGATACAGAATGCTGATGACAATACTTATCTCAAGGATGTCGAACCAACATTAGCGTTTGTTCTTCAGGATGATGGAATTGCTGTTCTTAATAACGAGACGGGCTTTTCTGCTGATAACATTAGAGCGTTGTGTGACATTGGTAATTCTACAAAGAAAGGGTCAAACATGGGGTATATTGGAAATAAAGGCATTAGATTCAAGTCAGTATTTCGGGTAGGTGTAAATATAATTTTTTTCATTTAAAAAATATATATGGCTACCATCTTAAGTGCATATATATCTCTTGTTTCGTCAGTCAGTTTAACTGTGCGTGTACCTGTCCTTTTCCATCTTTTAAGACTTTGTGTTCTGCTTTGAGTTACATATTATCCTAATTTTGACAAATACATATTCATTCTTTTGCAGGTAACTGATGCTCCAGAGATCCATTCAAATGGTTTTCATGTGAAATTCGACATTACAGAAGGCCAGATTGGTTTTATCTTGCCGACTGCAATTCCACCTTTTGATACTAACTCTTTGAGTAGAATGTTATCTCCTGAAGATAGCACGATGCATGCTCCTCCTGGAACACCTGTATTTTGCTCCCTTTCAGGTCAAACTTCAGGGAGGGCACTGGTATGTGCTCCGTCGTGTCCATGTTTTCAGATCTTGACCCATCTCTGCTCTTGTTCCTTCACAGGCTAAAATGCATCAAATTCAAAAATATGCTCAGTGAGAAATTTCTAATAATGAGAAGAAAATCTCTTGCCGATGGCATTGTGAAAATCTCACATGGGAATGAGACAGTGAGCTGGTTGGTAGTTACTAAGAAATTACAGGGCTCGCTTGTTCGTCATGATGTCTGTAGCACAGAGATAGCTATGGCATTTTCTTTGCAGGAGACAGAGGATGGAGAGTATGAACCTTATTTAAAGCAACAACCTGTGTTTGCTTTCCTTCCTCTAAGGTACTACGGTCTTAAATTCATTCTTCAAGGAGATTTTGTCTTGCCTTCTTCTAGAGAAGAAGTGGATGCAGATAGCGCATGGAACCAATGGTTGCTGTCTGAATTCCCATCTTTATTTGTTAGCATACAAGAATCTTTTTGTGCTCTGCCTTGCTTCCGAAAGTGCCCTGGAAAAGCTGTTACAGCCTTGATGAGTTTTGTGCCTCTACCGGGAGAAGTTCATGGGTTCTTTTCTCAGCTCCCTCATTTGATCCTTTCCAAGTTGCGCCTGACCTGCTGCATGGTTTTGGAGGGCTCCAGTTTGCAGTGGGTCCACCCATGCAACACACTAAGGGGTTGGGATGAACAGGCTAGAAAGCTATTGCCTGATACCATACTCCATGAACATCTTCACCTTGGATATTTATCAAAAGATGTTACTGTATCCGATACATTATCAAGGGCCTTAGGTATACATGAGTATGGACCGAAAGTTTTGACTGATGTTATGTCATCTATTTGCCAAATTGATGGTTGCATTGAGTCACTGGGACTGGAATGGCTATGTGCTTGGTTTGTTACACTTCATTCGGCGTTGCTGTCTCATTCTTCTCAGGATCTTCCCTTTAGAACAAATTTTGAAAGTGATACTTTATGTTCTCTCAGGAAAATGCAATGCATCCCACTTTCAGATGGTTCATTTCGCTGTATAGCAGATGGCCCAATATGGTTGAATTGTGATCTTCTCGACTCTCCGCCTGGATCCAAAATCAGCATGCAGAGCTTCCCAGTTCTGTACAGTAGCCTTCGCATTGTGAGCCCACACATCCTCTCCATGTCCTGCAAAAATAGTTACATTGTCGAAGAGACGAGAACAAATGACCTTATAGATATTTTATTGAAAGTTGGTGTGCTGAAGTTGTCTGGACATGACATTATAAAAAATCACATCCTGGTGTCATTGTCTAATGCTACAGATGCTAATCCAGAAGAGAAAATGATGACAGAATATATGAGTTTTATCATGCTACATCTTCAGGCCCCCTGTATAAGCTGCAACCCAGAGAAAGAAGAGATTGTCTCAGAATTACGCAAGATGCCTGTCTTACTTACGAACAATGGCTATAAGTGCCCAGCTGATGTACCCATTCACTTCAGTAAACATTATGGAAATTCTGTGGACATAGGCAAGCTCCTTCAGAATGTAGATATGGCATGGATTGAACTTGACACTTGTTATTTGACACATCATAGTTCCGCTTCACTGCAATTCAATTTGCAAAGTTGGAGGCAATTTTTCGAGCAGTTAGGCGTGACCGATTTTGTTCAGGTAATGGAAGTTGAGAAAAATATATTTGAGGCTGATGACTTTCAAAATGGTACTCCCTTCCAAGGTGGCATACCTGGAACACCTTATATTGTGTATGACTGGGAGTCGCCAGAATTGACGACTATGTTATCAATACTCACCTCAAAGAATTTGTGAGAAAATCGTATATATCTTCTGAAGGTTCTAGACAAATACTGGAATGATTGTTATAGTACAAAATGTAGGAGTCTCACAAATGCAACAGATTGTGGTGAAAAGAGAAAAGTTGACTCTTCCTTTATGAAGTGTCTGCGAAACTTCAAGTATGGATGAGGACCTTCATTACGCAGGAGATCTATTTTGTGATTTTAAAAATGTGCGCTCTCTTCTTGGCAGCGTCGCCCCATATGCTAAACCACTGGTTAGTACTCCCTCCGTAAACTAATATAAGAGTGTTTAGAATACTAAAATAGTGATCTAAACGCTCTTATATTAGTTTACAGAGGGAGTACTTGGTAGTAGTTTATCCTTGCCAAACTATATTGTGTTTTCATCATAATGTCTTGTTCCTGTGGAATAGTTATCAAGCACATTACTTAGGAAGGACATTGGATTCAAGACAACAGTATCCCACAGTGACGCTTTATTGATCCTCAATCACTGGATAGCATCACAAGCTAATTTTAGTGCAAGGTATGGGGTGTCTCCATCTACTGTTTGAACAACAGAAAAATGCTACTAGTAGTTTGTAGTTACTAATAATGTACTAACTTTTATCTTGTCTCACACCAAGGATAAGGTGGGATGAGGTTTGTTTTGGAGTGATTTATTTCATTAAATTTCTAATAATGTACTAACTTTTATCTTGTCTCACACCAAGGAATGTTATGTTATCTATAAATTAGAACATGCGGTGACATTTCCAGATATTACTTATTTTTTGCTTGACCGTCAGATTTTGCCTATTTTTGTCAAACACCAGATATTACTTATTTAGTTATCTTGACATGTCAAAACTATTCGCCTATGTTCAACTTTAGAATGCACATTATAATGTGCGCTGCATGGCACTCCATTTTCAGCTGTAACATTAGATAAATATTCTGTCACAAAAGTTAACATTAAATATTATGTGCTATGCAAGTTTAGAATGTGGATTAAACTGTATAAGGACAATTATATTCTTAAATATTTGCAGCTATCCAACAACACTACATGGCACTCCATTTTCCAAGATATAAATACATTATAATGTGCGCTTTCAACACTTTGAAATTCTGACCACTAATATTTGTGAAAGTATATGAATCGGGTATGGAAGAACAATATTGTTGCATTTTTCTTATAAAATACTTTTATGCCATATATGTCCTTTACTAAAACAAGTAGCTATATTAAATGAAAAGTAGTCAAAATCGCACATGGGAGACTGAAAAGTTAAACACGTATTATATTTTACGACTGAGGGAGTACATACTTGATATATATTTTGTTTCTATTTCTCCATAGCTCCATATAATCTTGCAATTCTTTACCTGCATTTTCTTCAGAATGGACCAGATGTGCAAATTCTACACCTTCATGTCAGAAGGTGCCGCTAGTGGAGATATCAACATTAAACGCGATTTCCTACCACTCTGCTCTATATTTACACCACTGCATGGTTCACCATCAACTGATTCTGTAACCGGGAGATTTATGTCTTCAAATGATTTGTATTGGCATGACCCAACAGGCTGTTGTGAAAAGATATATGCATCCATTTTAATGAAGGGGAATATGTTTCCGAGAAAGATGTTATCTGTGGCTTATCCAAGCCTCCATGAATTCTTTACTGAGACATGTGGTGTACCAAAGATACCAACGACATCTGAGTACCTTGAGATACTGCTCCGGCTATCAAGTGTTGCATTGCCTTCACAAGTAGCCAATCATGTAAGTTGTTTTTCATGCACGAAATACCAAACCTGCATAGTGTAGGGCTGGCAGTTTCAGCCTTAATATGATTCTACTCCCTCGGGGCCAAAAAAAGTTACAATTTATGGTAGCTTAGGGCTTTCTGCTAGACGATTTCGTCTACATTATTAAATCCACTTTGGCACTCTATGTAGGTGTTTCGTGTATTTGTGAGATGGGCTAATGATCTCCATTCTGGAAGTTATAAGATGGACGATATCTTGTTCTTGAAAGAATCTCTTCAGAAGTTGGAAACAACAGTATTGCCAACCCTGGGTTGCAGATGGGTGTCCCTCCATCCATCTTTTGGTCTTGTTTGCTGGGCAGATGACGATGAGCTGAAGCAGCAATTTCAGAACACTCGTGAGGTCGAATTTATACAATTTGGTGAACTTTCTCTTGATGACAAACAAAAACTCGATGGGAGGGTTGCTGCATTGATGAACATTATAGGTATTCCGGCACTTTCTAAGGTAATAAAAAAATTGTACAATGCTGTCAAAATCATAGATATCGGAACTCTATGGTAAGGTCACAAACATATGGTCATACTGTCAGAATCGCCGAATCGTAGATTCTGTTGATCTTGTACAAGGTTGTCAAAATCGTAGATTATGAATTGGATCGGAACTCTATGCATAAGATCTCAAATCATATGATCATAGCTGTCACAATCGTAAATCATAGATTCTGAATCTAAGAATCACCAAACTGTTTAGATCGTATCACACGACAGAATCGATATTCTGATAAGTGGCATTCTTGCTTGTATGTTGTATTGCATATTTCCTTTTTCTGGTATGTTAGTTGAATTCTCATACAGAGTGCAAAATCAGGATATCTGTGAAGTTCAACCTTCAGTATAAAATTGTGAAGAAGAATACTAAGTATCCTAGCAAAAAAATCAAATAATTTTGTGTGCCTTAAGTTGAACCAAATTTATTTTCTATCTTTTTAGTATTCGGAAGTAAATGGAGTTGCAGACCAAAATCTAACCCTCCTGCTGAATTTTCCTTTACATTTAGTATTTTACTCCCAAAATCTTACTGAGACTTCAGTGTGAGTTTGCACAATATATGCTCATTCTTTTGCCTGAACCCAGCGATCTTAATCTTCTTTGAGTTTTATTAAATCTGTTTGTAACTGACTAATACAATGAGTTTGAGTAATGATAGAAAACCGTAAGCCTCATTCATCATTTAATCTCACGAGTTCAGATTTTTCCAATAAATTACAGAAAATTACCATATTAGGTATATGGTCCTCGTTGTGTTGCCAGTTGTGCAGTTACACATGCATATTTACTTCAATGACCCTTCAAATGTTGAGCTTATCAGAAGGAAGTAGGAGCATACGCTCAATATGTATTCAAGTCAATTTGTGATAGCTAGTGCTCATTTGTTGTATGATTTTTAGATCAACCATTTGTTGTATGATTCTCATCCACAATTGCCACCTTCACACAGGTTGTGTATCGCGAACCAATGCATTCTGGTACAGGGAACAACAGAGGAAAGGCTAGTTTACTTAATTGGCTTTTACCATATATGCAACGTTACATCTACAAGATGCATGGAGATACTTACAATAAATTTCAGCAAAATGAGGCCACGAAGCTTAGCAGTCTTGAAGTTATTGTTGTTGAGAAGTTATCCTACAAGTATATGCTGAAAGGACGTGATAGTTCTTGTGAGGGAAGATTTGAATGCTCTTGTCTTTTACAGGTTAGTATCTGACTTTCTTTCAGTGTTTATAGTTAGTACCGACTCATTGTCATCATTTATCCCATCTTTTATGCATGTTGGTAGGATAATATTTCTTAAAGATCTCACAGGACACCTGAAAACACCAAGCTGGGGTGTAGAAAAACCACTCTCCTGAAAAAATTAGATATATTCTCAGCCCCTAATATATTGTACAGCTGGAAAATAGCGATATAAATTATCTTGCCATGATCTTATGTTGCATTTATTAGCAATAAGATGTGATGTCGACCTTACTGTCAACTATGGACATGCTCGACGCGTTGCATCGAAACTTTCAGATTTTTCACTAACTAATATTATCGGTTTTGAAATTGATTTTATTTGTTACTCATTTCCAGGGAAATATTTTATATGCTACTCAAGAAGCTGATTCACATTCGATTCTTCTGGAAATTTCTAAACTTTTCTTTGATGGATCTGTTGATCTACACTTCGCAAATTTTCTTCACATGGTCAAAACCATGTCAGAATCTGGCTCCGCAGTGGAACAAATTGAGTTTTTTATTGTCAATAATCAGAAGGTGCCTCTGTTGCCTGAACAGGAACCTGCTTGGTCCTTTTCTTCATCGTTTGTCGTCGAGGAAATATTTAGTTCCCCAACAGCTGAACTCCAACCTCCGGATGAACCCAGACGCCCCCTCAAGCGTAAGAAGAACCCAGGAATCATTGAATGCCACCCTCCGAATAATCCTGAAACAGCACCTGATCTTGAAACCTCTTACATAAGCCAGCAAGACATAAAGGTGAATGATATTGCATCTTCATCAGAGCTTAGCAAGCCTGTCGTGTGTGGACCCATGGAAGATACTTCGGTTCCCATCAAGGTTGAAGGGGATCATGTCGTGAAAGAGAATTCAACAACAGAACATATGCTAGGCGTACAGAGTACAATGGAAGTTGATGATGAGCCTGCTTGTTTGGACTTGGAAGCAGGAAGCTCACCAAGTCTGATTGATGAAACTGAGCTAACCGACATTGATGAGAAACTTGCTGATGTTGCAGAAGATGGAAGCGAGCTAGGAGCTGGCACACCTGGTAAAGCCACAGTTCAAAAGCCAGATGAGCGGTCAAGAACCGGCAGGCTTGGTGAAGCTGCGGTACACCAATACCTTGCCGGGCAGCTGGGACCTAGCAATGTCAAGTGGGTGAACGAAGAGAAGGAATCGGGGCTTCCCTATGACATTGTCATCACTCCCGAGGGTGGCGCCGCAGAGTATGTGGAGGTGAAGGCGACCGTGACTTCAAACTAGGACTGGTTCCACATCACACCCAATGAATGGCAATTCGCGCTTGAGAAAGGGGATTCGTTCAGCATCGCCCATGTCGTGCTGAAAGGTTCAGAGAAAGCGAATATAATGATGATGAAGAATCCGCAGAAGCTCTGCCACCAGAAGGTCGACGATTTGAATTTTGCGCTTGTTATGTCGAAAAAATATAGAAAACTCAACCAAATCTCAGTTTCGTTGAAGCCCGATGCGAAATCACTGACCCCCGACGAATCTGCATCTTGATCAAGCCTTTGTCACGCAGCGATGCCTCCGTGATTTCTAACTCTCAGATTTTGTATATAACTAGTGTAGCAGTGTGTAGCTCATCTGTAGAGAAGTACCAGCGTAGGTGTAGCTCTCTAACCTGTCCCTTCGGCGGATGTTACCTGAACGTGCTTAGTGATGGCAATCTAGTGAGTGAATGTCTCTGTCTCCAGTTTACGGTTAGCACGGGCGCTGGTCTGTCAGGTGTCTCTGTCGATCTTCCACTTCCAGCGCTGCGCATAATTTCCTCTCACTTTCCGAGCTAGTACTATGAGTTACCATGGACGAAGAGGCCAAGAACGTGCATTTTGACCGTGTCCCGTCACTCGTCCATGTAAATGCTCCGGAAGTTCATCCATAAGGTAGCTTGTGCTTGGATAGAACATTGCTTGCGTTGATCAACTAAGACAAGTACTGTGTTCAAAAACAAGCCCAGGAAAAAGTCAAATCCCTACTAAGCAAAATATGACCTGGCGTGCGAAACCGTGTTGCGGTCATGATATGCGAACAATAACATATTTCTTGCCCGTGCAGAAAATAGCAATTTGATGGCGTAAATGATAGTTTGTCTTTTAAAAACATTGTTCGCTCCTCCTCTGCAAACATAAAATAAAAGATCGTTCCGAATTTCCAGTACCTTGTTTGAGTACAACAAAGGCATGATGTTGATTGCAACAAAAGGAAAGGAGCAATGATATGACGCAGATAAGGGCATATCTGCATATGCATGACATATACGTACACGCTACTGTTTCATGACATGAGCTTGAGTGCAGAGCTATACGAGTTAGAGACGCCGCTGGGTTAATCGTACGCAAACTGCCTTAATTAATTATACCCGTGCTTAATCACTCTCGTACGTATGGAGATTGTGTCAAAAAGGAAAAAAAGACCATAGACAACACGGTATAGATTCCTTGTGGATGAGCTACACAATGTTCAAATGAATAGTTTATCGATTGGCATCGGAAGAAGAGTAACAAGGTTTGCCCGGCACCGGCGAGGGAGGGCAATGACCGTGGTGCGTTTTCAGCTCGCTCCTGTGCTTGTAGACGTTGATATGTGGTATACAGACCTGGATGTAATTTATGTTACTTTCTAGTGTAAATAGATTGACAAATTTCTATAAGGATCCACTAAAAATGGAAGAATAATTAATCTGGACATAGAGTTTCTACTCGCAACCTCAAATGCTCCTTCGTAAACGGTAAAATCAGCAGAAGAAAAATAGTAAACACATTTTAAAACATGAATTAGGAATTGATTATGCCTTTGCCAAGAAAAGAAAACAAAATTGATGCACCAAAAAACTATCATGGATTTGGCGTCATGGTGACGTCGATGATCCATCCAGACTAGCCAGCTGATGAGTGCGATCATGGATTTGGTGCCTTTCCGGGCTGCCGGGGCGGCAGCGTCGATGATCATCTTGACCTTGGCAGTGATTGTTTGTCCCTCGATACCGTCCGGGTGCAGGGCAGAGCAGCCTCCCCATGTTGTTGTCGTGCTCCACACCTGCATGGTCGTCAGGCAGTCCCAAATGAGGTGCACTGAGCTCTCAAGGTTGCGCATGCAGAGCGGGCAGAAATATCCATTTGGCCATCCACGCCGTTGCAATATGTCGTTGCACCATAGCCGGTTCAGATGAAGCAGCCATAGGAACATCGTGTTCTTGCCCGGCGCCCACACCTTCCAGATGGTCGCCTTGAAACTACAGCTATTGCTTCCCTCCACCTGGGCCTTATATGCCGAGCTGGTGGAGTAGCGGCCCGAGCCGGCGAGGTTCCACGAGATGGTGTCCCTTGTTTGCTGATCCATCTCCGGCGCCGCTGCCCGAAGCTCTCATGCCAGCATAGTGGCCTGCGGCACGATGCCCTCCACGTTGCCGTGCCTTAGGTCGAGGAGCCATCTGTCTCCCTGCATGGCAGCATGCACCGTTCTATTTTTCCTGGTGGAGTGGTTGTACAACAGGGGGTAGGCGATGCGCCGTGGGCGCCCCCCGAGCCAGTTGCAGTGCCGGAAAGTCGTCGTGGCGCCGTTGCCTATGGTGACCGACGTGGATGTCGCGAAGAGAACACGGTAGCCGTCGTCGCAGGGCGTACCAGTGCCCACCCAAGGTCTCGCCAGCTGCTGCCAGGTCCAGCAGAGCCATCTGAGCCGAAGAGCACGCGCAAACAGTTATGGCAACAATTTCTGTTAGAAAAGCAAAAGGAGGGACAACTATCACACCTTTTGTTAATTGATGAAAATGACTAGTCTTTTGCCATGTTCAAATTTGTTTACTTCATAGAGAAATTATATCATCCGTGGATGAGCTACACAGTGTGCAGTGCACCACACGTGAAATAATCCTGCGTTGGTGATATAATTAATTAACTAAACAGCTAACTCAAAGCGAGTGAGATCTTTTGTGTTCTGGAAAGAGAATCGCTTTGATAAATCAGAACATTGCAGTTCAAAAGAGCAACCATAATTCTTTTCGAAAGGGAAAAAGAGAAAGAAGACATTATTATTTTCTAACCAAGCCGCGTCCAAAGAGTCGGTGAACAGGAAATGTCCAGGAAGCGAAGGCTGGAAGGTCGAAGATAAAGCTGCCTAACAGCTTTGCTTTTCTAAAGATCTTTTCTAGTTGTAATTAGTAGTACCCGTGAGAATGGGAATGATCGATTTCTGGGAAACCAGGTGAGGGGATACTTTTAAATAACACCAGCACCAGCTGTCATGAATAATAGTTTTCTTAGTGATGAAATTATGAGCATATCATCACATAAAAGTAGCTGATTCTTGAACGTGCCCCTGATATTGCTCACCACACCAGCTCAGTTCTCACAGTAGTTGCAAAATTCGATGAAGGTGCGATAGGTGTGCTGTGACGAACAAAATCAATAGCAAAATTTAAGGTGGATATCCAATTCACCTATAGGGAGCATTTGGTGCCGCCGACAATGACGTCCGCAGATGGCGTCTCCCTCCTTGGAGGTGCCGTCCGGGATCTGTCACACCTACTAACCTCTCGTATTGTGACTTTGGGTGAAACCTCAGATCAGGTTTTGCCGGATCGGATGGCGGTGTTGTCCTCGACATCACTACCTCGATGGAGGCGTCATTTGTGGAGTCGTCAATGAATGTTATCGAGGAGTGTGTTGTTGTTGGGAGAGCTTGGATAGTGGAGCTGCCGGTGGGGGAGCCGATTGAGGCATGTGATCAGTTGGAGGCGGAGTGGCGTCGTATCGACCGTGTCGATGACAACGAGTCTTGGGGCGCGACATATGGCACATTGGAGTCTCAACGACGGACGCAACTTGATGGACGCATGTAGGACGGTTTCCTTGTTGGGCACTGTGGTGGCATTGATGGCAGTAAGGCCTGGCAAGGTGAATGCGTTGACCGCTCCTCAAGGTGGGATGATGGAAGATGGCGGCGGCTGATTATAGAGTGCGCGTGGGTGGGGGTGCGCTGGATCTTCGGCGGCAGATTCGATGACGGGGCGGCCGGATTCGAC